>NC_056624.2:208070141-208370141 GCF_002870075.4 Lactuca sativa
TAAACCTGTATTTCAATTACCATTTCAAATTAAGACATAATGCATACCATATTATTTTTGTTATAATATTTACCACATCTTTATTAAAATATTTAAAACCAAATTCATAAATTGCAAGCCAACTCTTTCAAATCATTTTAAGTTTCATTTGCAATAGGCTAGTATGACGAGATTATAATAAAATACGAAGAAATTATATAGTTTGGTATTTAAAAAAAAACTTATATTTCACATGCAGCAGAGAATAGAAAGTACCTAAAATATCATATCTACTTTCTTTATTTTTTCATGTGTATCAAATAAATGATCACAAATAAACACAATTAACCCTAAACAGACTAATTAATTACTCTATTTTTTTTTCATAGCTATCTACTGAAAACACTCTAGCTTACCCTTGATCCACTAACCAACAACGACACTCGGTCCTACCCCCGATCCACTAAGTAACAACAACACTCGGGCCTACCCTCGATCCACTAACCAACAACAACACTCGGGCCTACCCTCGGTCCACTAACCAACATCAATACTCAGGCCTAGCCTCGGTCCACTAAACAACAACAACACCCAGGCCTACACCCTGATCTACTAACCAACAACAATACTCAGGCCTACCCCCGATCCACTAACCAACAACAACACTCGACTTAACAAGACTTAATTGATCCTACCAGGTATTCGGGCCGTAACTCAGACCTCCAAGCCCCAACCAAACAAGAATAAACAAGGAAATGCTCATCACATCCCTCAAACTGGGCTCCTAACACCCTAGAGTCTAATGCACAAGCACACCCTATATATGATGCCACAACTAAAACTAATACGACTTGAAGGGAAATCCAACAGCTGACGATTATTTTGACGTGAAACCAGAAGATTCAACAGCTGTGCGAAAAGTCTTGAACTTGGAAAAATCTGACTGAGAACCGAACATTGGCACAAGGTCTTCCTCCTGCGAGTTTCCACTCTCCCCCACTTGAAATATGCTAGAATTCAAAAACTTCACAATCCTTCGATACCCAGACTAACTTGAACTCTGCCACTTGATCCTAACCACTGATATCCAAATACACAGGAGAATCTGAACCCACTTAACGTTCATAAATCCCAATACACATACAATCCAATGACAAAGATAATTAATCCATTCATAACAAGAAATCAAATTCAAATGAGGTAACTAAGATAATTCCATTTAACGAACCATTCAGGATTACAACTGAACTTTGAAACATAAAAAAACACAAAGATGAATACCATCACTACAACAATCGATTAAATAGAAGAACTGATAACTTAAACCTCATCCCCCGAAACTTTCGTTCTCCCATGAAGAACGTCGGGTAACTGCCAATGTTGGGTTGTAGGATCCAACACCTCACCAAAAAACAAGAAAGGGACAACGAACTTTAATGTGGCCCTTTTGGCTGCCATAGAAACAAACACACGAACTCCGCCTGCAATCCCTACCAAAAGGACCCTCCTTGCCACATATGCGACATACAAAAGATCGGTATCTCCCCTCGGCTGATTCCAAACTCTGGCCAACAAACTTAAACTACTTTTCTGCAGGCTGGGACTGAACCGGAGCATGAAGTTGCTCCCTTGTTTGGGTCTCTATGTCAATCTCTCGCATCCTCACGACATTCTGAAGCTCAGTAAAGGTATTTTATTGTTGGGTAGACACAAACTGCCAAATATGAGTCTTGAGCATGCTCAAATACCGAGTCATCTGGGTTTGCTCTGAAGTAGGGAGCTAAGGAAAGAATAAATCCCTCTCAGTGAACTTCTTGGTGATCTCCGTCACCGACTCGGTCGTTTGTCTCAGATCCAGGTACTCATGAGCCAATCACTCCCGCTCCATAAAAGGAATATACTCTGCTCGGAACATGTCCAGAAATTGCTCCCAAGTCACCGTAACCCGCTCAGCCTGTGAAAAGCCCTGGGTCACAGACTCCCACCAATCCTTCGCACCCTAGTGAAGAAGATTCAACAAAAATTTCACCTTCTATCCCATGGGACATGAACATGTGAAGAAACAACCCTCCACGCTAGAAATCCATCTCGAAGTGATGATTGGGTCCCTGTCGCCTCTGAAATCTAGAGGCTTCATATAACTACACTCTTGGTACTGCATTGCCCTGCTTCCCTGAGATCCTACAATGGTCACAATTGTTGTGATTGTGGCAACAACGAGCTGCAGAATAGTGGCATAGCGCTGGTCAAAATCCTCGATCAATACGGTCTTGATCGACCCACACAGCTCCAGAATTTCCTCCCTAATTGTCACTGCCACCTCGGCAGCAATGATCCTGCGGATCTCGTCCGCACACATACCTACTCTCCTAGTGTCAACAACACCTGATCCTGAACCTCGAAAATCTGCCATACTGATAATATACCAAGGAAATATCAGACATTAAAACATAGTGCTCAACACACTAGGCCAGACTCCTATTAGTTCCTTAGTAACCTCGAGGCTCCTTTTGAATCTCATATGGATCTTGAGCTTTTAGTAGTACGTGCTAATGCTACCTTCCACACCTACCTGTAGTCGATTCAGAATTCATCCCAAGGTCCTAAGTCACTGCACTAGACCACTCGTAGGTGTGCTTATTGGATTAGTGTCTAAGCCCGTAACCATATGTGGTAAGTACTTAACCCGATTGTGCATGGTCCTTTTGGGTTGCCTTCACCAAAGCAACTTGACTAGAGAAATAATAGAGAAAGGAGGTTATTATGGTTTATTAATATGTTATAAGAATAATATATTAAAAGAGAAATCATAATTGATTAATTAACATTGGTCAATAATTAATTTTGTGATAAAAAGAAGTTAATTGAACTAGGGGGACTGAGCTGCAATTATGTGATAGTTGCAAAGTAGGGCAAAGGATACCCTATATGATAGGGTGGATGAATTCAAGGAGATAAGGCCCCAAAATTCGTCCAAGGTAAGGATTCTATAATTATCATTTGGGCTGCTTGGTGGCTAATCCCTACACCTATAAAAGGACCCCTTGGCATAGGAAAATCAGCCACTTGATCCCTAGAGTTCCTAGAGCCAATTTTCTACCTCTCCCTTCTCTCCCCCTCTCTCTCTTGCCTCTCCATTTGCTCTTGGTGTTTGTGAGCCATTAGAGGTACTACACTTGTGGTACTTGCTTTCAAAGACAAGAAGATTCAAGATACAAGTTGTTATTACAACATAACAACAAGAGGTATGTAATCCTTTCTCCTTTATGATTTTCGAAAATACTAGGAGCATGCTAGGGTTCTTCATGTGTTCATAATGTTGTATAACTAATAGTGAAAACATAAATCCATATCTAGAGTTGCATGCACACATAGGATTGTTTATATAAAACCTATCAGTGCTAACACCCACTTCTCTTATGAGCTACAACTAACTTCCTAGGCACTCTTCCTATGATTATACTTGTTCCCGCACCACCGGTTGCTTTTGTGCATGCTTTTTGTACACAATATGAGATCAGATAGACTGTCGAATAATCGACTCTGCCCTAAGTCCACAACAAAAAAAGGAACAAGAAGTAAGGCTAAGTCGATCATTAAAAGGGTATTCAATCCCGACCATATAAAACTAATGAGCATACACACATCAAACACAAATCAAGTCATATATATCAGGCAAGCAACTCCCTATATCGTAAGGCATCACATAAATCAGGCATTTCTATCCAATAGTTCCTAAAAGAATCTTAACTTATCCACTAGCATGCTTTTCTAACAATTCATATATCAAAAAAATCAAAACTCAACAAACATAACAAGTATGTGTATTTTTGGGAGCCACTCTCCTGTTCGGGCTATGGTTGACTGTACACACCGCATCTTCCTAAAAAGCCAAAGTTAAGTCAAGGCATATGTTCCCAATCCCAAGCAAACAATCAAATAAGAAATGAAAAGAGACCAAGCCCATGTCCCTAACCCAACCCTTTTATTATAAATTCTTTTTGATTTTTTTATAAAAACTCTCGGATCCTAGTTTGAGACTGGATTCACACAAGTGTTCCCCTAATTCGCTAAAACCAAGGCTCTAATACCAACTTTCAACGTCCCATTTTCACAACCAAAAAATTTCAATTTATTTAAGTAAAGCTTCCCATTTATAAATCCATTTTAAAGAAAACCGTTTAATCCAAATACTTTTATTGAATTCTGATAATATTAAAGCGCACAATTGTGACAACCCGAAATTTCCATTTTGTGCAAACCATATCTAGTCAATAGAAGTTAGAACATTTGCAGTGAATTTCCAGACTTTTGGTATAAGTTTGAGTATTTCAGGATTTACACTTAAGGAGATATCAGGAGAGAGGATGCACTAGGGTATTGTGCAACTCTATTATTCCAAAACTCTATGATATTAGAGTTCATTGCGTGAATAAAATATTTTCTGCCAAAAATCCTAGGAGTGTATATTGGATTATGAGCCATATTTATTCATTAGTTACATTTCCAACTAGAGAAAAGCCGAATTCTCTCTCAAGGATCTTCGGACTTTCGTCCCGGAAAGTGAGTACTTCTATCCTAGTGTGTTGTAAAGCTTCTTATGTGCTTAAAACACTAGAAATCATAGGAAAACAACTAGATTAAAGAGTTTACGGCCCAAGGAGTTATTGGACCGTGAACTCCAAACAATGGGGCCAAATGGTGCTTTAAACTCTCCTAAAGCCTTGGACACTAGCTTAGATTAGTTCCTAGTTAAATTAGGGACTTGAAATCACCAAAACACCCTTCCATGGGAGATTACGACTGTAATCTCCAAGGGGTTTGGTCCCAAGGCCGTGAACTCCTCAAAGGAGTTAAAAGGATGCCCTAACACTCTAGTAAGCCTTGATTTTTAGCATAGAACATTACACCATGGACCTAAGGACCAAGATTCACGAAATGGTATTCCTTACCATGAGTTTACGGCCGTAAACTCATGGGGGAGTGGTCCCAGGGCCGTGAACATTAAGCAAGGCCATTTTAGGGCCTTAAACCCACCCAAACACTTGTTTAAGCTTTGAAGCACTTAACCACTTAAGTTTTAATAGCTTTGAGCATCATTTAGAGACCCATTTGAGAGTTTACGGCTAGGAGCTTACTCCCCTGGGCCGTAAACTCCAACACACATGGTCTTTGGACCATAAACTCCCGTATGAGGCTTTGCACTCCTTTGTTGCAACCCGATAGCCTCCTAGCACTTTACCAAAGTATTTTCCTCGCAATAGGATGTTTATACATGTTTAATTAGTGTTAAAATCACTAATTGGTTATATACATATGTCTTTATATGTATTTAGGATTATTGTGTGTGTCTAAGTCTTCACTTGACACCAAGCATTGGTCCGACACTTCCTTCCGATCCGCTCACTGCAGGTGAGTTCATACCCATTGAGTTAACCTTTTAAATGTTTTTAAATGCTTTACGGGGAGGGGGGGGATACAAGTTGAATCATGATTAGTTATTATATCAATCACATGTGATTAATAATGAAACATGCAAATGAATTTACCTTACGTTAACTGTTTTGCCAATTAGTTTTCATCAAATGTTTATCTTGAACGTTTTTAAGTGTTTAAAACACTTTATTAAAGTGTTTATTAAACACAGTATGTTTCATTTCAAACCCTGTTACATTTGTGGGTCAAATAAAGGTCCCTTTATACTTAAACTATTGTTATCAATCAAATACTTTCAAACCATTTTATAAATTGACATCAAGTCGATCTCTTCTTAGGTATTAAATTTCTTTTAAAGGTTTTTACAAAACTCCTTATATACTTTTATATTGTCAATTGCATGCCGATATATGTATAGTTATATAATTAATGTTTAAAGGACTTAGGAAGGCTAACCCGCTTTATTTCCTTTTTCCCGTTGGGATGGGGTCTGGTAGGGTATCGGGTATCCGTCCGAACGTCGTTTAACTAGCAATTATATATCATGTATACATATAGAGACATAAGAGTTTTCCTTAGTCAGTTCAGTACCGTTGGGTAGCAAAGGCATTACTTCAGGTTACACATGTACATGGTTAGTAACTATTATAGGTTTAGTTAAATGATACCACTTACCATTCCAAGTACAGGGAATCACACACGAGTCAGTTCATTCATGAGTCTATACTAGTACATTACATGATACATGAGTACGTTTACATAGATATGCTTACATGAGTACATTTACATAGGTACGCTTACATGAGTACGTTCACATATGCTTACATGATACATGAGTACGTTTACATAGATACGCTTACATGAGTACATTTACATAGATACGCTTACATAAGTACGTTTACATGAATACTGTTACATAGATAATATATGATGGGTTACTACTACATATTATATGTGTAGATACTGTCATATATTTCTCCTCCTTATCTTTATCTTGTGACTCAATCACACAATCGATGAGATAGATTGGAATTTACATCCTAGTGCCAAAGGATACTTTGAGGGACTAACCATTCCTATAGCCACTGTTAGCTACAGAGGATAATGAACATCTACGAATGACTACGGTAGATACCATTACAGGTATACTTTAAGGGATTAACTATTCCTACACCCAGCTGTTAGCAACAGAGGTAAATGTACATCTACGGATGTCTTAAGTTAGCATTGTTAGTTATCCTAGTGCAAAAGGATAGTACTTAAGTTATTATGTTATTTTCTTCCTTTACTTTGTGACATATTCACATGAACGACGAGGTAGGATATATTTGATATAGATAACTATTTTCCTTATTACCTTTATATTGTGACTCATACACATAATCGATGAGGTAAACTTTAGTTTTATACTAATAGTTAAACAGGGAAAAACCATCACATTTACAGAGATGCGTACTTTCAAAACAATAGGGTCTTGGTAGAAGACTTCTTTTATAGGGATCATAGGGATTTCTAGGGTTAGTCAAACGCGTTCCATTACTTACAAACATTTACATACTTATATGAGCTTTCTTTCAAAACAATGTCAAGACTTCCATTACAAGTTTTACACATCAAAGACACATTAATACTTATGAATTCACCAGCTTCTTGGCTGATACTCGCTTTCAAAATAACTTGTATTCTCAGGTCACACATAGACAGGTACGACGACCAGGTTTGTGAAGACGGAGCAGTCCAGACTCATCTTATTCTGATTATTCATTTTATTGTTGTATATTATGAAAGAACACACTTGTAATTAAAATTCATACTATTAATGCAATGGATGATGCTGTTGCTTGTTTACTACTTTACATTGTTGTGATACATTACATGACGTCCTCCACCCCTGAACATTTCTGTCGTTCTCGGTTTTGGGGTGTGACAACAATCTTCATTGTTGCTAATGAATGTGTACAATCACGCATTTAACTTCCCATGACGACCAATTTTACCTGAAACAATAAAAAACTGAGTAAGAACAAATCTTAGTGAGTTTACCCCAAAATACGTGTGACATCCCCAAAATCACGGCCAGAAAAGACCGATTTCATTTATGCTTTTTAAAATAATTTCAGTGTAAATCCTTTTGATTTAAAAGTGTTGTGGAATTTGTTCCCAAAACAAAATATGATAGAATAATATTTATCAAAGCATTTCATCAAGAGATGCCTTTTCATTATATAATCAAAACTCGGGATGTCATGTTCCGATACAGACCATAAAGCATAAACGATAACATTACAAGTCATTCAACAAATATATACATATACAGACTTGTAAACAAAACAACTTGATAATTCAACCATCTTATGCCCTCGCTCCACTACCTGTAATATGAATAAAACTGAGTGGGTCAGGCTTGGGAGCCTTGTGAGCATATAGGGTTTTCAACCCACAATAAATAAATTATATTTAATTTCACCAACCAATCACTATCCCGATTACCCATTCCCGTTATCCTCATTTTACGTCCCTAAAACAACATCTATCTCAAGGGACCTAATCTAGGATTTTCATCGGGACGGACATTACTGCTAAGGGGTTTCCTCAACAATAGATATCCTAAAGGCAACCATGAGGGGGGATAGAGTACACCGGTGAATACATCGTTCACAACACCTACAGGTTATGAACCTGCTAGCATTCCACAGGACTGTCTAGAAAGAGTCTTTGGTCGTTATCCATACTCCGCTGAATAACTAGATCAACAACATCAACAACATCGGGGCCTCTCATCTGTTTATTACACACCAACTATCTACCCATGTTCTACCCAACATATTAGTAGATAAAAATATATATTTTCATACATAGTTTAAAACCTGTATAGCATTTTCATTCAATACATATTCCACATAACAAATGAGGCACACCCACATAACACGTATTTCATAGAAAATAAATCAGATCTATGAGATAGAAGAGAGTGAATACACATTCACACACATAACCACAAAATTATACACATAACACGTATTTCGTATAAATACTTCATAATTATGCGTTAGAAGAAAGTAACTACACACTCACTTGATCAGAAGATGATCGGACAGCACTACGGCTTGTAGAAGTAGTATTCTTCGGTGAAACCAGGATCACTTCACACACCGGGTTTCTCGCGGGCAGAGTTTCGGCTCGGAAACTCTTTTCTTCTCGGGATCTTCGGGCTTCGGGACTTGCTTCGGGTCTCGGGGTTGATACCGGGGCTTCGGGGGTACTTCTTTGCACGTAAATCGGGGTAATATGGGAGAGAGATGAGAGAATGAGCAACCCTAAACGGCTGGCCCTTCAAATCTATTTATAGGGCAAAACTGGCACTTGCCACGTCGTGGTACCCTTTTTCCACGTTGTGGGCTTCGTCGTCACTGCATGCGTCATCCCAAGTTGCATTTGGGGGACTCCCGGAGGTGTCATAAGACTTGCCACGTCGTGGCACTGCTTGCCACGTCATGGTATCTGACAGTTTTGGGGTTTCGCGCCCCGAATTCAGAAATTCATAACTTTCGCATACGAACTCCGTTTTCGACGTTCTTTATATCGACGCGAAGGTGAGATTATGCTCTACAACTCTCGTTTAGACTCCATTGGATAATTTTGACTTGATTTTTAATATATTATAAGTATATTACTTATATATTATTTTTAGTAGGCAGGGACAGGAAAACTCTGTTCGAAATTCATAACTCCTTCATCTGAACTCCGTTTTCGTCTGTCTTTTTATCGTTGGACTACTATCAATGAGATCTTCAATTCTCATTTAGAAATTTTTGGCTAAATATCACTCGATCTCTATTTCGAGTATTCAGGCTGCATACCGCTAAGTCGAAACTTCGAAAAATTATAACTTCCTCATACGAAGTCAGATTTGGGCGTTCTTTTCATGCACGCTCTTGGTTTAAGGGACTCTAAGACATTCGCTTAGATCACTAAGGCTAAATATCTCACTAATGTAAATTTCACTTTTTACGTCATTCAGTGTTGCCGGTTCTGTCGCGAAACTTCGACAGGTCATAACTTCTTCGTTATAACTCCGATTTCGGCATTCTTTATATATTCGGAAACCTCGTTTCAACTACTACAACATTATCCATAGATATCGGCTTTATCTAAAATTTCATTTTGACGCTTATTTTTATTCTTAATTAAATTAAGACACACAATTAAGCAATTAAGCACGAAACACATAATACACAAATAATACACTTCTATTATTTCAAAACGGGTTACAAAGGTTAACCTGGACTACTATATCAATATTAATGACGAGCCCGGAAACACAGACGTTACAATTCTCTCCACCTTAGAATGATTATGTCCCGGGAATCACACATCAACAAACAAATGCGGATAGCGACCCATCATGTCACTCTCCGTCTCCCAGGTGAGATTCGGCCCATTCGTGTGTTTCCATCGGACAAGCACTAACTCGACCATCTTGCGTCACAACTTCTTTGTCTTTCGGTCAACGATTGCCTCTGGTTCTTCAATCAACCTTTTGTTCTCATCGATTCTCAACTCCAAAAGTGGAATCATGTCGGGAACTTCTCCCGTAAACTTCCTCAAATAACACACATGGAAAGTGTTATGAATTCCATTCAGTTCTTCTGGTAGTTCGAGCTTGTAAGCTTGGTACCCAATCCTCTGAAGAACTTTAAACGGTCCAATAAACCTTGGACTTAATTTTCCCCTTTTACCAAATCTTATAAGTCCCTTCCACCCCGAGACTTTAAGCAAAACCGAATCTCCAATTTCAAAAGTCATCGGTCTTCGCTTTTTGTCAGCATAACTCTTTTGACGGTCCTGAGCTGCTAATATTCTTTCCCTAATTATTTTCAACTTTTCAGCAGTTTGATGAACCATGTCCGGTCCCATAAACTGCTTTTCCCCAGCCTCAAGCCAACAAGACGGCGTACGACACTTCTGCTCGTACAAAGCTTGATAAGGTGCCATCTTAATGCTCGAGTGAAAACTATTATTGTAGGAAAATTCTACCAAAGGTAAATGTTCATCCCAGTTACCTAGGAATTCCAGAGTACATGCTCTCAGCATATCTTCAAGTGTTTGTATCGTCCGTTCGCTCTGACCATCAGTCTGCGGATGGTAAGCTGTACTTAAACACAACTTGGTACCCAATTCCTCTTGTATACTTTTCCAAAATCGCGAGGTGAAACGGCTATCACGATTTGATACAATCCTTAACGGAACACCGTGAAGCCTTACAATTTCCTTCATGTAAGAATTCGCAAGCTTCTCCATAGACCATTTCTCCTTGGCCGCTATGAAATGCGCACTCTTAGTGAATCGATCAACGACCACCCAAATCATGTCGTGACCATTCTTTGTTCTCGGCAGTTTAGTGACAAAATCCATAGCAATGTCTTCCTAATTACCCATAGGTGTTGGGTTTTGAGCATTCTAACACTCCTAAGTGTACATGCAACCCTAAATACCTTGGATCTATGTTTTCTCTATTATACATGCAAATATGAACTTCCAAGGTATTATCCTAATCTAGCATATAAAACTATCAATATAACAAGATAGAATACATACCTCTTTGATGTAGAAAGTCTTCATGAAGCTTGAGTGCCTAGTGCCCCAAGTGTGACACCTCAAATGGTTCACACAACACCAAATACACTTGGAATAACTTGAGAGAAATCTACACTTCATGAAATCGGCTAGCCCTTCTATTACACACACTAGTGGCCGATTTTGGTCAAGAATAAGATCTTTATATAGTGTTACAATTAGGTTAAACCCTAATTATCATGACTTTCCATTTCCTTGGATCCATGGGTTCAAATACACCATGGAGCATCCATGGACCATCCTATGGGTTTTAGCCCAACTTGATTATCCATGGAGCATTAGCCCACTATACAAGTATGAATGATTTACACAATCAACCCATATATTTAATTAGTCTTCTTTTGATCACTTAATTAATCCTAGATTAATTCTTGATCAATGCTAATTAAATAATCTTATTATTCTTATTATTAATATACTAGAACTTATAATATATTAATAACCATAAGTGTCTTATTTCTCTCATTATAGTCTATCCAAATGCATGATGCCATGCAACCCAAATGGACCATGCCGGTTCGGGTCAAGTCTTACCAATTATAGTTATGGACTTAGACATTAATCCAACAGTCTCCCACTTGGATAAGTCTAAAACTATTATTGCGTATGACTTCAGGAACCGACTGGCAATCGTAGCTCTCAAAAGCTTTTGTCGAACTCTGACCTTGTAGATGAACTCTGACCTTTGTCAGTGACTTGTCCATTAGATAAGGGATCATATATTCCTCCATTCTAGATATCATATGAACTGAGACATGGATTATAATCATTCTCTCTATCCATTTGTTGTTTCCCGATTTCCGATTTATGACGACTGACTAATTGAACAAATCAAATCAGTCCTGGCCCGGCCGAGCACTTCCATTTGTCATCATCAAATCATTGAGGGGCCCACAAATATCGCTTTTATCCCAAAGGTAAAAGGAACGGATAAACTTCGACTCATATGGCTTGTTCTACTACTTATTGAATCATACACAAAGGCACGTTTTATAGCACCGAGTTACCAAATGCGTTTTCGTGCAATCAATGTACAACCAACTCATAGTAACAACTCATATCTCTAGGTTTGAAGAATATAAGATATTATTGTCTCATGATCACTCATGGTAAAATCCATGAAGTGATTCCAATGAGCGCGAGTTGAATCCAATACTTAGAACTTATGAGCACTCATGAGTGTTGTAGCCCTTTGTCCAACACCTTAGACCTCTACAAGCCAACCCATGACAGTCTTAATTCATATCTACTTCCAACATATGACCGACTGTGGATGGTTTGAATAACTTAGTCATTCCGGAAGAATAACCCAGTTTATTCGGGAAGTCAAAACATGCAAAGTGAAACACAATAATAATTGAATCCAATATGGTATCAAAACCTATGAACATAAATAAAACACCTTTTATTTATCACCATATGATTACACATTATTCATTGTATACTATTTCAGCTATCAACTTTATTCTTGAATTTAAAACAATAGTTGTCCCATGCTCCAAGCATGTACACTATGTTTTCTAAACACTAGTCATGCCACACACCAAGTATGCATACTATGTTTGTCTATGATCTTTACTTTGTGAAATAAATCAATTGAACATAACTCCAATGATTCTCTTTTCACACTCCCAAATTCTTTCTGCAAATGCAAGAATTCCAAATTCATGCCATTTACTGTAATTTGTTAGATTCTAAACTTATATGCATTGATCCTCTTGTAATGATTATGCACAAAGTTAGAAAGACTTGACAACAATCATTACAGAGTATTCCAAAGGAGATCAGCTCCTTGGAAACATCCTTCTTGCATTAAGTTTCCTAATCTTAAACAGATTGAAAATTCTTACTTTGAAACATTTCCAGATTCCATTTTGACTATCACTTCTGAACAAGAGTTGCCTCCTTCCAGATTATGTCAATATGGTCCTTCCAGAATTATCACTATACTTCCAACTGTCCTTGAGCACCCAATCTTTGGTAAACCTTAGATTGTCCTCGACAATTGTTTAATCCTTTTAGTCATATCCAGTTCTAAACCTTTTCCCTTCTTAATGCCCCAGGCATTTGGAAAATTTTAGAAAGGATGAATATAGCACATGTAATCGATCCTATATCCGAAGCATATGGGACACGATTTCATGATGTCTCACATAAAGACTAAACCAGTCTTTTGCTATAATATGTCCATTTCAATTTGCCAAGTTCTCATAATTCAGATTATGAAAAGGAATGCCGTAATCATAATCGAATTTTAGAACGCAAATAATGGACCCATATACAGAATTTTCTTATGTTGAGCCATTCCAACATGAAATTCATATATATTTCCTTGACTAAATGATTAAAACCTAACGATCTAAGCTTATAGATTTGAGATGAAGTATAATTTATTCTCCCTTAATTATAGCAAAACAACTTTTCCCAATTGAAACCTTTTGTTTTCTATAATTAACATTGCTAACTTGCAATACTTATGATAATTATCATGCTCCCACTAACATGATGATTATTAGCATAACACTTATGCTCCCACTAGCTTTGACATGTACTCAGAAATCAACTGACTTTCTTACCAAAGTCCAGATTTCTGATACTAGATTGTTTTGATAAAACTTTATCAAAATCATACACCTTCCCTTAGATAGCACACTTGTGTGTCTAAACAATTATGAAGAGGGATGCCGTAATCATAATGGTTAGACCTTTTTGCCACTTCTCACAAGTCCAGGTTAGTGTGCCTGTAAACCACACATGCTCCACTAACGACTTTGAGAATGCAAATATCACAATTGCTATCTAGCTAAAATCTACTTAGTGAAAGTGTTTCCTCACCATCATTTTCATGAATCGGAGAGAAACCTTAGGACACTTAGATTTAATGGTGTATGTGTTCTTATCCATGTGAATTGTCAAAACCATAGACACAAGGCAAGGATAATGACAAATCCAAACTCATATGGATTGAACTCAATCTTAATTTCTTGCCACCTGGCAGCTCAAGGGCCTGCCATTGCTTCCAAGTTGTTGTGCAACTAATTGAGAACTCTAAGAACTTATATGCAAAACCAACTTTAACTGGAATGGGCACAGAATATGTCAACACAATAGGTTATAAACCTCAAGTCGTGTGCTAGTGAAGAACTTCAGGTTTTATTCTTGATTAGTTCTTGAGACTTTCAAGACCTTTAACACTCCCACTGTCCTCTTGACATATAAGACTCCCTTGTCAAACATCCAAGAGATAGTGCAGATTCTAATCAAGACAAACACTTCACACAATTGGCCTTAGTTGGTCTTTGTTTTATCCAAAACATCACAACTTACCAATTTCAAATGTACAAGAGTAGAAAACTTTTACTCTTACATTTCACAAGTGTTTTAAACCTTCTTTAAGACATGTCACTCAAGTTACAATCTTGGAGTATGACTCTAAGACTTGTATTGGAACAAAGTATGACTCATCTTCTTGATTTAACCATTTCAACAATTCAAGTTCCTCTTCTTAGTCATAAGAATACACTAAGATTTCCCTAGAGAACTAACTTTGATATGGTTTCTTAATCATTAAGATGATCACAAAAATGATACTAAAGTACTCTCCCATCTTTTCAGATTTGAGAAACTTTTATCCTTCTGCCTAATTTGATTCTTCTTATTCGCTCTGCCTTACATTGGAACCTTTTTCCAATGTCTCAGAGTTACACTTAAGCTTGTAAGTATAATCATATTTACTGAGCTTTTGTAAACTATGACGAATAGTTTTATCAATCTTTTGTGGTGGACTTAATCAGTGCACAAGAATGTGTACTCGATTCCTTAGTCCGTTACTTGAATCACACATCCATGTGAACAAGTAATTAGTCTTAATTTTCCAATACTTGAAAGTTCTCATTCATCATGCTATACAACTTGCATGATTCCAAGTTCCGGTCCAATTGAAACTTGGGTGATGAGAATCTTTCCTTATTTGGTAAATTTAGACATTACCACAAATGAAAGAATCAATTTCATTCTTCCACTCTTGCTATTAATGGAATCTTATAAGCAAAAAAAATTTCCACAAATGCCATTGTAAGGATATTTTAAAATAAATAAAAACAAAACTTTGCGGAAAACTTATCCTTACAATCCATATGAAAACTTGTTGTTATCTATTCCTAAGCAATATCTCATAACTCTTAAGAAGTAGCTCAAGAATCCGATCTTCAAACTGCGCGATAGAAATCCATCTATGCGATCAGATTCAACATATTCTTTCTTTAAGTTTCTTCACTTTTCTTTGATTCTTAAAACATCACCATGTGACCCAGTCACATCATGTATCAGGAATCTCAGAATAGAACTTAACAGAGTTAGATAGTGGACTTTACCTGAAGTAGAGTCAAACTTATTGACTTTAACATCCTTAGGTAAATTTGGCAGCTTCGCAACCAATGCCCCTTTCTTTGGCAATATAAACATATGGACCCTTTGATAATGGTACACGGGACTATCATAGACTTAGCTTTTCTCTTTACCATTTGGTCAACCGAGTTGACTATGGCCGATCCCTTTCCATTGGGAAGAAAATTCTTTTCTGGATTTCCTGTGTTACTATTGTCAATGTCCATCAAGTTTTAAGGAAGTTGATCTTAACAAATAGATAAGATCATTAAGGGTCTTGTCATAGTCTGTTTCATAGGTGTCCCAAAGGAACTCACTAAGTGACTTAGAAAGTGATTGAGCCACCAACTTTCTCAAGACTTTGATACCCAACTCTCCCGGCTTGTCAATATGTGACTACATCTCCAAGATGTGACCACACCTAGACCTTGCCTTGCCAATAGGGCTTGAGTGACCTTAAACTTTTCAAGAACTTGTGGGTTAGGGAGAATAATTTGAAGAGGTGAAGAAGTATGATATCCATGGGACATCATCTTCATTAGGAAAGCTTGTTTCAAGAGATTTGGAGAGATCATAAATGTCTAAACCAGACATCTTTTGGGAGATATTCAAGATAGCTGATCTTAAGTCCTTAATATGACACCCAATATGAAATATTAAGCCTAGGACCCAACAAACTATTTTATAACTTAGAAGAGGTATGCCGTAATCCAAGCTATAAAATATTTGAAGGTAGGTGAATGACGATTCACCAATTTCCACCAAGATAAACGAAATGTATTATAAGGTTTTAATTGGTTTTGAAACTCCTAGATCTTTGAGATTCATTGAACTGTTCAATGGCATGTTTCAATCTCGAGTGTGCCCTTCAGGTTTTGTGACTGGGATGCCGAGGATCACAAAACAAGGTGTGAAGTAACCATGCAAATTACTTGGTACCCTTAAGTGTTTACCCCTCAATCGATATGCCGGTTAACCACACATGCTCCATCGATACTATGATAAACATTAAGTTACCCTTTACCTACCTTGTTAAATACGAGTTAGTGTGCCGGTTAACCACACACGCTCCACTAACCGACTTAAACAAAGTGCAAAGTGTAATTTCATGGATTAGCACCTTATTCACATTTTCCTAAGTAACTAAGATTGGGTATTATTAAGAGTTTAGTTACTTAGTATTTATCATTAATACTTTTAATGAAGGGAGAATTCTAGTCCTGTCAAACCCGTTCGGCTAACGACCCTCCACCAGTCAACCAAGCGGTGGGTGAGAGTGGACACCCATTAAGTTGCCATTTTATAGGCAACAACCTTATACCCACCTTATAGACCGGCTTCGTGAATGAGGCGTACTAGCGGTAAGACTGACTTTACTCTTATACATATATATATATATATATATATATATATATATATATATATATATATATATATATATATATATATTATTAACTTATAATATTATAAAGTATAAGAGTTGAATTTTAACTCTTTAAAATTCTAAGGGCTAACTTGGAATTAAAGTATTCATAAGTGAAAAATTTTCAAATTCCAAAACTTGAGGGCAAGTTTTGAAACTATTCAAAACTAATTAATTCCATAACTTATGTGTTTAAAGTAGTTTTAATCCAAAAACTCTTCAAGTTCCATAACTTGAGGACAAGTTATGGAAGACTTTAAACTAATAAAAGAATTAACTTTTTCCTTTATTTTATAACTTATGGAATTAATTAAGGTTACACTTTTTTTTTTAATTTATTATTTAATGAAGAGACTCTTGGTCCTCCATAACTTGAGGACAAATTATGGAGTCATAACACCTTTTAATTAGAACTAGACTCTTCATTTTTGTAACCTTTGCCAACTTTTATGAGTTTTATGAAACTTAAATGTGACTTTTCATATAACTTGAGGACAAGTTACAAAAACACATTTTAGAATCAACTCTTAGATTAATTTGGATTGAAAACAACTATTTCACTCAACTTTCTATTAAGCTAAGCAACTCATAAGAACAAGATAATTCAAATCAAACTTTTTCATGTAATTAGTCTAAACCTTAAACTAATACAAAACATGAATCTATTGACAATTATCTTTGAAATTGGATTAGCATGAACATTACCACATCAAAAACAAGTTTATAAGTCCAAAAACATCTTAGGGTAATGTTCCTAGTCCAATTCCATCCAAAAAGGTCGAATTTATGCTGTCTGGGGGTCCAACTCGTCGAGTGCATGAACCAACTCGGCGAGTTGGATCAATTTGAACACTTTTTAGGCATGGACTCGCCGAGTCTCCTGATGGACTCGCCGAGTCTGATGATCAGACAGCAACAACTTCGATTTTTTAAGCAGTTTTGCAAGTATAACAAGAAAACAAGCCTAGGCTCTGATACCACTGTTGGGTTTTGAGCATTCTAACACTCCTAAGTGTACATGCAACCCTAAATACCTTGGATCTATGTTTTCTCTATTATACATGCAAATCTGAACTTCCAAGGTATTATCCTAATCTAGCATATAAAACTATCAATATAACAAGATAGAATACATACCTCTTTGATGTAGAAAGTCTTCATGAAGCTTGAGTGCCTAGTGCCCCAAGTGTGACACCTCAAATGGCTCACACAACACCAAATACACTTGGAATAACTTGAGAGAAATCTACACTTCATGAAATCGGCTAGCCCTTCTATTACACACACTAGTGGCCGATTTTGGTCAAGAATAAGATCTTTATATAGTGTTACAATTAGGGTAAACCCTAATTGTCATGACTTTACATTTCCTTGGATCCATGGGTTCAAATACATCATGGAGCATCCATGGACCATCCTATGGGTTTTAGCCCAACTTGATTGTCCATGGAGCATTAGCCCACTATACAAGTATGAATGATTTACACAATCAACCCATATATTTAATTAGTCTTCTTTTGATCACTTAATTAATCCTAGATTAATTCTTGATCAATACTAATTAAATAATCTTATTATTCTTATTATTAATATACTAGAACTTATAATATATTAATAACCATAAGTGTCTTATTTCTCTCATTATAGTCTATCCAAATGCATGATGCCATGCAACCCAAATGGACCATGCCGGGTCGGGTCAAGTCTTACCAATTATAGTTATGGACTTAGATATTAATCCAACAGTCTCCCACTTGGATAAGTCTAACATTTTCTGGCTTTCATTAGAGAAATGATTCTAGAATTTACTCTGCGTTTATCTCCATACACCATAAACGATTCCTTCCCAGGCGGGTTCACTTTCACTATCTTCTTCTTGCATAAAATTTCGGCATCATTGGCGCTAAGCCAATCCATTCCAAGCACGATGTCGAAACCATTAAGTTATATAGGCAATAATTCCTTGCGGAACTTATTCCCATTCAGATCAATTAAGATGTTTTTCATACGATGGCTAACAGGTACAAACTTGCCACTAGCAACTTCGAATAATAAGGCATTATCTAGTCCAACAACAGGAAAAACTAGTTTTCTACCAAATTCATGCGATATAAAGGAGTAGTTGGCTCCAGAATCAAATAAAATTTGGGTAGGCAATGTGTTTACGAGAAAGGTACCTAAAGCGACATCAGCTTCATCTTTAGTAGCTTCTAGTGTCATCTGGAATGCTCTCGTCTTCGGCTTTGGCGGAATGTTGGGTCTAGCTGCCTCCTTCTTCTTCGGGCAGTCCCTCGACATGTGTCCCTCCTCACCACAACCATAGCAAACCTTCTTAGAGAGGGTGCATTCATTGGCATAGTGCCCTGGCTTTCCACATTTGTAGCATGTGGCCGCTACCTCACATTTTCCATGATGCTTCTTCTTACATTTATCGCATCATTTCGCTTCGCCTCCACTTCCCCTCGAACCAGACTTCGAGAACTTGTTTCTCTTGTTGGACCCTGAAGTTCCATCGAACTTCCTCTTTTCACCAACTTCTATCCTTTCCAGACCCTTTTCCTTCTGCTAGGCCTCCACATTCTTAGCTGCACGAACAACCATTTTCAGAGTAGTTGCCATCTTGACTGTCGGACCAAAGTTGGCAGGCAGTCCATTAGCAAACCTCTCAATCTTGGAGAGTTCCATTGACACTAGGTACGGAAATAACTTCATTTTCTCAGTGAATGCAGTAGCATAGTCATCTATGTGTTGGATTAGTGTCTAAGTCCATAACTATTTTGGTATGTACTTGACCCGATGGTGCATGGTCCTTTTGGGTTGCCTTCACCAAAGCAACTTGATAGGATGAATTATGGAGAGGTAAGATTAATTATGATTTATTAATATATTATGAGAATAATATATTAAAGGAGAAATCATATTGTTTAATTAATATTAGTCAAGAATTAATTGATAATTAATTTTGTGGCTAAAAGAGATTAATTAAACTTAAGGGACTGGAACTGTAATTATAAGATAATTGCATTTGGGCTATGGATCACCTTGGAATAATAGGTTGGACGAATTCTATGGGGAAAACCATTAGAAATCGTCCAAGGGATATTCTAAAAGGGCCCATGGGCTGCTTAGGGGTTAAGCAGTCAAATTAGGGTTTCCTAGTTGAAAACCCTAATAGCCTACATGTATATATAGTACCCTTAACCCCCAAAAACGTGGCTAAGAGTTCCACTAGGGTTTCCACACGTTTTGGGCAGCCTCCTCTCTCGTTATTCTTCATCCTCTTGCTCTTGGTGTTTGTGAACCATTAGAGGAGTGACACTTGTGACTCTAAGCTTTCTAAAGTCATTACAAGGAGGATTTGAGATTGTTATTGCTACATAACAATCAAGGTAAGATCTAGAAACCCTTTCACATGTTAATATGATTAATTGTATGCTAGAACTAGGGTTTAAATTCTTGGATGAATTGCATGTACAATAGAGAAACCTAGATCTAAGCATTAGGGTTTGCATGAGCACATAGGATGTTCTTATGGCCAAAACCCATCAATGGTATCAGAGCCTTGATTGGTTTCTATTGTATTGATGCCTAGTACATTCATTCATGTTGCAAGATCAAGTTTTTGGCCATCTGCCTGACAAACTCGTCGAGTTCCAATGTGGACTCGTCGAGTAGGGTGAACTCGGTGAGTCCATAAGGGGACTCGGCGAGTTTAGCTGTCAGACAGGCGGATTTTCGGGATTTTTACCTATTTTGACTTAGGATAATTGACATAATTGTTTAAAATTAATAAAATTCGAATTTTATTGATTCCTTATGATTATCTTTGTCAAAATAAAAGATTTTTGGTCATCTAATTAGATAATTGTTACCTTATTTGATAAATGCTAAATTATTTGAATTATTTGATCATTATCTTGCAAAAATTTGAACTAGATCTAATTAGATAACCACCAATTAATTTTTAATTGCCTTATTTGAATTATGTGATCTAGAATATTCTTGATAAAGTTTGGAAAAGTTTCAAATTAATCCCTTTAGGTTTTATAGTTTAAATTTGAACTTAAAAGGTTTTGTTTTGAAATTTAAATAAGCTAAACCCTAATGTTTTGAAATGTTTCAAAACTTGCCCTCAAGTTTTGGAATTTAAAAGTTGATTAATAGTTTAATTTAGAAATGTTAAATTCTAAAACCCTAGTATTGTTTTGAAAAGTTCAACTCACACCCTTATGGTTTTATTAATTAATTAAAGTGTATAATTAAGAGAGATTTAATAAATCCATAATGTTTTGGTTTACAATTTAATTAAATTAAAAGTATAATTATTAAATTTGACCACCTAGTATTTTAAAAGTGTAAAATACACCCTATACTATATATAACATTAAAAGTCTAATATATATGTATGAGTAAAAGTCAGTCTTACCGTTAGTAGGCTTCATTCACGAAGCTGGTCTATAAGGGGTGTTTAAGGAAATTGCCTATAAAATGGCGATTGAATGGGTATCCACTCTTACCCACCGCACTCTTGACTAGTGGAGGGTCGTTAGCCGAACGGGTAGGACAGGACAGAAACCTTCCATTATAAGTATAATGAAGTACAAAAGTAACTAAACGCTTTTACAAATTCCCAATCTTAGTTACTTTAGGCAAAAGTGAATTGATGCAATTGCATGAAATTACAACTTTGTGCCCTTGCGAAGACGTTAGTGGAGCGTGTGTGGTTAACCGGCACACTAAATGGTTCTAAGCAAAGGTAGCAAAGGATGACTCAATGTTTGTCATAGTTCGGTGGAGCATGTGCGGTTAACCGGCACATCGAATAGATGACTGTAACATGTGGGGGCACCATGTAAGTTTGCATGGTTATTCACACCCGCTTTGTGATCCTCGGTATCCCAGTCACAAACTAGAGGGGCATATCGAGATTTAAACATGCCATTGAAAAGTTCAATGAATCTCAAAAGATCTAGGAATTTTCAATAGATTTAAAACTTAAATTTCTTTTTCGTTTTTCATGGTGGAAATTAGTGAATCGTCATTTACTTACCTTCAAATATTCTGCAACTCGATTACGGCATCTGATATGTGTATTTATATATATATATATATATATATATATATATATATATATATATATATTTATGTATAACATATCTTAATATTTTAGCCTTTATTATTATTATTTAGAACTAAAATATACTTAATATTCTTTGAAATATTTAATTACAGTTAAAATGGGAGATGGAATGCAAAAGAAAGAGAATGGAGCTGAAAAGATGCAAAAAGGATATTGCTGGCAGATTGACCCCTCTTCAGTGTTTCGGGTATATCTGATGACTCACAAGTCCAATTGACGAGATTAAAAATGTTCTGAAAACTAGACGAAATTTCCTACGACTTATGTGAGAGGGACTTTTGGCTAATTCGACACTTATCTTATCCAAAATTGGCCTTGAAGATGAAGCATAAATGCTGGACGGAAATTCCCTCCAAGTTACTTATTCCCCAAGCACCACTTTCCTTATCTTTATTTGCTTAATCCCTAAGCCACATTAGTTTCCTTATTCCAATCCAACTCTAATATTCCATATAATTCCATCTCCATCAACTATAAATACCCCATATCATTCCACCGGTTTCATAATCTATGATATTCCACTTCGACTTGTGCAACAAGAAAACTTCATAGTTGCCGTTTTGAGGGTCTAGGAGGCGGCCGGAAGGCCGTTAAGCTAACGGGAGCGGAGATCGGAAGGATTGGAGAGCGGATACATGTCGGTAATCATATGGGTTGTTAACGTGACCATGTTTAGCATTCCATTGTGTTACTATTCTGTATTTAGTTTCTGATTTGGGTGTAAAAACCTTTTACTTTGCGTTTATGATTGAATGAAGCTTTGATTATTAGACTAATTGCTATATTGAATTATTTGTTTATGTTTAATTTATCTTTCCAAGCTTGTTAGAAGATTCTTACGTATTAATGATAATTATTTGCTGTTAATTATTAAGTAAATTGAGTTGTATGAACATCTGCTTAATTGCTTGTTGTTTATGATTTTGATGACCATCGAGATTATAAGTCTAAGAATAACGAATGCGAAACTAGGATTAACTTGAGAATAAGTAAGTTAATGTGTGAGCCTTGTTTGATGACCATCAACAAGAGGTTAAATTGAATTAGTAATTTGATTAACTATATTTACAAGTCTTGCTTGATACGAACTGAACACTAGGAAGCATGTTAGTTTAATCAACTGATCACTGTTTGAATTGACTTGTTTGCTAAAGGATTAGTTGTAGTGAACGCGAATCTAATCATTTTAGGAATCGGTGAACATAAATAAATGAATTTATGTATGCAATTGTCTATGTTTTTAAGGTGTCATTTATCTAAATCAAAGTACCTGAAGAGATTTGTTTTCCTGTTAGTTTATCGAAAGTTGTTAATTAATTGTTAGTTTGAGATTTATTAAACTATTTCTTTATTATTTCATGTGACCTGTAGCCTATAATCAAATATTTTAAATTAATTCACCACCGTTCCCTGTGATCGACACCCGACTTACCTAAGCTATATTGTAATCTGACTAGGTACACTGCCTATAAGTGCATAGTTAGTCTAAATTTGTTAGGTCATAAATATTAAAATTAGTGGGTACTTCTTGTGCACATCAGCATCCCTTTTCTAGGTTGTAGAGTATTGTGTTGGGTCCTAGCCTTAATATCTCATTTGGGTGATTTATTAAGGACTCAATCAATCAACTAACTTGAATTTAATTTTTCTCCCGTTTTGTAGATGTCAAAGTATGACAACTATGGTCTTCCCAAATCCTGTGGAACAGGCCTTTCACATGAAGATGATATTCCACGATTCGATCGAGGAACACGAGATCATGCTTCAATTCCTCCACCTCCTCCTATTATTCTCCCTAACCCACAAGTTCAAAAGATTGAAAAGTTCAAACTCACTCAAGCCCTTTTGGCAAGTAAACATGAAGAAGGAAAGTCAGTGTGTGCACACATCCTAGAGATGAAGTCACACATTGATAGATTAAGAATGTTGGGATCTGTTGTCTGTGAGGAGCTGGCTGTTGACTGGGTTCTTCAGTCACTTCCTAACTCATATAGTGAGTTCGTAAGAGAGTACTATATGATGAACCGCGACGTAACCCTCATTGATCTCACCTATATGCTTATTGCTGCTAAATCAACAATGATTTGGCGCACTGGAAAAGCAAAGTTGATTGGTGGATCTGCCTTCCAGACCTCTATGGATATAGGCAATGGCAACGAAAGGCATGCCATGATATAAAAGTTTGATCATAAGAGAGAGGCAAAGTCAGAAGTAGTTCCGTGTGCTGTTCCAAAGAAGTCAATTTGCTTTTATTGCCAAGAGAAGGGGCATTGAAGACGAAGCTGCCCTATTTACCTAAGAGATCTAAGAGATGGGAGAGTCAAAACGTATGGCTCTGCTTTAGGTAAAATCCATTAACTAACTCTTTTAAGTTCATATTCTAGATTCTTAATACATGATGTGATAAGATTACATTTCGATGTCTTGTAGGATCGAAGAAAAAGAGAGGAAGCTTAAGGGAAGAAGTGAGCGGAATCTAATCATGAAGAAATGGATTTCGATCACATTACTTGAAGATTAGATTCTTAAGCTACTACTTGGAGTTAGAATAAGATTGCTAAGAAATATGTATTAACATAGTTTTTCAATTGAATTGCATTGTAAGGACAAATTTTTCCGCAATAAAATAAATTTTGATTTATATTATTTATTTATCCTTGCAATGGCGTGTATGAAAAATTGATGTTTGAATGTTTCTATTATTAGCAATAATGGATTTGACTCTTAATTATGTTATTTGTGGAAAGGTCAAGAATTTATCAAATAGGGAAAGTTTCTCATTGCCCAAGTTTCATTTGGACAGAAACTTGGAATCATACAACTTGGTTGCATGATGAATGAGAAATTTCATATTTGGAAATTAGACTAATCCGTTGACAAAGTGTCAAGTGAAGGACTAGGAGATCGAGTACACAAGGTTGTGTGTTGATCAAGTCCACCACAAGAGTAACAAAGATATTCGTCATGATTTACTAAGGTTAAGTAAATATGATTATACTTATAAGATTAAGTGTAATTCTGAGTTGATTGAGAGAGTTTCAATCAATATCAGAACGAATAAGAAGAATCAAGTAGGCAGAAAGATAAAAGTTTCTCTGTTCTAAGAAGAAGGGAGAGTACCTTTTATTATGTTTTATGATAGGTCTTAATGATTAAGAACCATATCTCAATTGATCCTCTAAGTGAGTCTTAGTGCAATTGTATGTCTAAAAAGAGGAATCAAGAATTAAAGAAATGGTTAAATCAAGAAGTCAATCATACTTCGTTCCAAAAACAAGTCTTAGAGTTAAGATTGTAAATTGAGTGACAAGTCTTAAGAAGGTTTATAACATTCATCAAATGTGGAATTTGGAAAAGTTTTTCTTATTCTTGCACATTTGAAATTGGAAAGTTGTGATGTCTTGAATAAGACAAAGACCAACTAGGACCAATTTTGTGAAATGTTTAGTCTTGATAAAAGCTACACTAACTCTTGAATATTTGTTTGTCGAGAAATGTTTATTGACAAGAGAATCTTATATGCCAAGGAGTCAGCGGGAGTCTTAATGGTCTTGAAAAGTTTCAAGAACTAATCAAGAATAAACCTTATCAATCATCACTAGCACACGACTTGAGGTTTACAACCTATCGTGTTGACACTATCTTGTTTCTGTGCCGTTCCAAATTGAGTTAATTATGCATGTAAGTTCTATGAGTTCTTATTTGAACGCATAAAAGGCAAGCACCTTGATCAATTAAAAGTACATTGATAGGAAAGGGTGAGCTAATTAACTACTTGGAAGACATGGTAGGCAGTCGTGTTACCATAAGGCAAGAAATCAAGATTGAGAAAGTTTGGTCCATATGAGTTTGGGTTTGTCGCAAACTTTGGTTTTGGACAAAATTCGCATGGATAGGAACAAATACACCATTAAAATCTAAGTGTCATAAGATTCCCTCCTTCATGAAGATGACTGTGAGGAAATGCTTTCACTAAGAGAGATTTTAAGAAGATAGTGATTGTGAAATTGTATTCTCAAATTCGATTATGGTTACGGTAACCCTTTCCATGATTCGAATTGTGAAATTTGGCAATTAGTCTAAATTGTTTAGACACACATATGAGCTATCTAAGGCAAAGGTGTATAAGTTTAAGAAGCTTAGATAAAGTATTATCATGTCAAAGCTAGTGGGAGCATAAGTGTTATGCTTATATGATAATAATCATCATGATAGTGGGAGCATAAATGTTGTGCTTGTATGATTATTAAGGCAAGTATTGCAAGTTAGCAATATTAATTATAGAAAACAAGAGTTATACTTTGCAAAGTCGTAAGGATTGAATAGTTGTTTTGCTATAATTAAGGGAGAGAATATTATGCTTCATTTCAAATCTAAAGGCTTAGGTTGTGGAATGTTAATAAATTTAGTCAAGAGTACATAGTGCGTTCTCAAAAATTTGATTATGATTGTGGCATCCCTCTTCAAAGTTCGAATTGTGAGAATGTGACACATAAAATATTATGGCAAAAGATTGATAAAGTATCGTATCTTTCGTATCTTTATGTAAGACATTATGCATCGTATCACATACGCTTCGGGTAAAGGATCGATTGCAGATGCTATAATATTTGACCATTCTAAAATTTTCCAAATGTCTAGCGCATTTAGAGGGAAAAATGACAAGAATCGGTTTGGACTAAGATAATTAAACAACCATCAAAGGACGATCCAAAGTTCGCTGAGGATTGGTCGCTTTTGAGTAGTTGGAAGTATGGTATTAGATGGACCATATCGACATTATTATGAATAGATAAGATTGTATTAAGAATGATTTGTCATATGGCAAATATGGAAATGTTTCCATATTGGGAGTTGGATATTGAGAATCTATATTAGAAACTTTTATGCAACAAGGATGTTTAAAGGAATGTACTTTGAGTGAGAGACATCATATCTATAGAATTGTTTATGATAGAGATTAGCCAAGTCTTGATGATTTTGAGCTATGACTTTACGAAAGAATCATTGCATAAAATGTTAGAATCTAGTATAAGTAATAAGAATTTGATATTCTTATACTTATGATAAGGATTGAGAGTTTTGAAATGAGTATGATTGGAAATATGTTCATTTGATATATTTCACAAAGTAAGGACCGTAGGTAAACATTGTGTGCATGCTGAGAGCATGGGACAAGTGTAGTAATAATTCAAGTAAGATGTTGATTACCCGAAACAACAAATAATGAGTAATAAATATGGTGATTAAATAAAATGTTTTATTTATACCCAAAGTTTGGGGCCATATGGGATTAGTATTATTCTTGTGTTTCACTTTGCATGTTTTGACTTCCTGAATAATTAAATTGGTTCAGAACAATCAAATTATTCGAACGGACCACAGTCGTTCATATGTTGGAAGTATGTATGAATGAAGACTGTCGTGAATTGGTGTGTGGATTGTCTAAAGTGTATTAGACAAAAGCAAATGTTTGCTGCAACGTTCATGAGTGCTTATGAATATGAGTTTGAGCATTGGATTAAACCCACACTCACTTGGATCACTTCATGGATTTTATCACGAGTGATTTGTGAGATGATAACATCTTATATTCTTGAAACCGAGATGTGTGAGTTTTATCTTGCGAGTCGGTTACACATTGATAATATGTAAACGCACCAGTAACTTGGTGTCATAAAACATATTGTTGTGTGTGATTCGGTGAGTGAGTGCAAGCAAGAATTTAATCAAAGTTTATCCGTTCCTTCTATCCAAAGTAGGATGAAAGCGATATCTTTGGGTCCGTCGATGATTTAGTGATGACACTAAGTGCTTGGCCAAGCCGGGACTAATTTGATGTGTTCAATTGTAGTCTGTTGTCAATCGTCATAAATCGGAAATCGAGAAACAACAAATAGACAGAGAGAATGATTTAAATCCATGTCTCAGTCTATATGATATCTAGAATGGAGGAATATATGATCTCTTATCTAAAGGACGCGTATCTGATAAGATCAGAGTTGACAGCGGATTTTGAAAGCTACGATTGCAGATCAGGATCTGAAGTCATACGCAGAATAGTTATTAGACTTATCCAAGTAGGAGACTGTTGGATTAGTGTCTAAGTCCATAACTGTTTTGGTATGTACTTGACCCGATGGTGCATGGTCCTTTTGGGTTGCCTTCACCAAAGCAACTTGATAGGATGAATTATGGAGAGGGAAGATTAATTATGATTTATTAATATATTATGAGAATAATATATTAAAGGAGAAATCATATTGTTTAATTAATATTAGTCAAGAATTAATTGATAATTAATTTTGTGGCTAAAAGAGATTAATTAAACTTAAGGGACTGGAACTGTAATTATAAGATAATTGCATTTGGGCTATGGATCACCTTGGAATAATAGGTTGGACGAATTCTATGGGGAAACCCATTAGAAATCGTCCAAGGGATATTCTAAAAGGGCCCATGGGCTGCTTAGGGGTTAAGCAGTCAAATTAGGGTTTCCTAGTTGAAAACCCTGATAGCCTACATGTATATATAGTACCCTTAAGCCCCAAAAACGTGGCTAAGAGTTCCACTAGGGTTTCCACACGTTTTGGGCAGTCTCCTCTCTCCTTATTCTTCATCCTCTTGCTCTTGGTGTTTGTGAACCATTAGAGTAGTGACACTGGTGACTCTAAGCTTTCTAAAGTCATTACAAGGAGGATTTGAGATTGTTATTGCTACATAACAATCAAGGTAAGATCTAGAAACCCTTTCACATGTTTATATGATTAATTGTATGCTAGAACTAGGGTTTAAAGTCTTGGATGAATTGCATGTACAATAGAGAAACGTAGATCCAACCATTAGGGTTTGCATGAGCACATAGGATGTTCTTATGGCCAAAACCCAGCACTATGCTCATCCTCCCCTTCTTCAAGTTTTGGAACTCATTGTTCAGATCAATCAGATCTATCTCTGAACAATACTGCACCCTTAGTAGTTCCAAGAACTCCTCCCATGACATTTTCAGGGCTTCTCCTCATGGCATAGTATCTGCCAACAACTTCCACCAACTCAAGAATCCAGTCTTCAGTTGTCTAACTGCAAAGACGGTCTTCTGTTTGTTGCTACAGTTGCAACTTTCAAATACCATCTCCATTTCGGAGATCTAATCCATTATCTCAACAGGCTTTAGGCTTCCAGAAAGACTTGGCGGCTTGGCGCCCAAGAAGTTCTTGTACATTCGCTCATCCTTGTTGTTTCTCTGTTCCGGATTGTTCCTTCGTTCTCCTTGAGTCCCAACTTGACTCATAATGCGACTATTGTTCCCTTCCTCCGATTGCTCGGGAATCAATTCAGGTTCCTCAATAGGTATGATAGGTTCGTCCCTATTATCATGCAACATCTGTCGCATCTCATCCCTTTGTTCGGCTAACATAGCCCGAATCATGGCTTGCACCCCAGCCATTGTTATTGGTTCTGGTGCTGCTGCTACAACAAGTACTTGCTCAATCACTGGCGGATGATTCCTATTTTCATCCACGTTTCCAACGCCACTCCTTGTTCTCACCATTTTTTTTGATCTGCACACCGAATAAGGTGAAATTAGATCTTCATTCACGATAGATATTCAAATCATCCTTATTACTCCGAAACGTTTACATGTTAGTTCTAATACCGTAGACATACGCTTAGAATCCTACACACATAAGGTTTCCAGATCCGGTCGGCAACAGACCATAGATCCGAACAAATAATATCATATATGGCAACATATAACATTTAGCATATAAAAGCATTTTAGGTAGCTTCCTAAAATATACTAGTGCTCGTGTCTATAATATATCAGACACGCATCTCACAATCTCCACTTAGCATTATAAGTTTAAGTCTAGAAATCCTACAAATTCCTAGTTCGCTTAAACTAATGCTCTGCTACCAACTGTGACATCCCCAACATCACGGCCAGAAAAGACCGATTTCATTTATGCTTTTTAAAATAATTTCAGAGTACGATCACGCCTTCGCCTTGCCACGGTCTCATGAAGAACCTGAAAAAAATTAAACCACAACTGTAAGCCCGAAAGCTTAGTAAGATACCCCCAAAATACCAACCACATATACCATACACGCATAACATGCCATAACATATCCGATCACAGAACAACCATGCACTTCGGGTCTACTGTGGGACTGGTCCGCCGCACCGGTCAACAGTCCACCTGGTCCACCCTCCGAGTCTAGCCATATACCTCGAGTCTACAGTGTGATTGGTCCGCCCGTACCGGGCCTTCATTCCACCTGGTCCACTCTCTGAGTCTACAGTATGACTGGTCCGCCCGCACCGGGCCTTCAGTCGGCCTGGTCCACTCTCCGAGCCTCGGCACGTCTGGTCCGCCCTCTTGGGGCCTACAGCCTATCCGGACCGCTCGCTGGGCCTTCAGGACAACCGGTCCGCCCTGGGTATCTTGGCCTACAACACATAGCAGGACCCGCCTCAACCCAACTCCAGTCCAAACAACCATGTGCACATAAACATACAATCATATAGCAATTCACAGTCAACAAGCCGATCAAACAGATCACATAACATATCATCATCCTAACTAGGACACCGACCTAACCGGTCACTAGCATAGCATCACCCTACATCTCGGGATACCTATCTCAACCAGGTCTCTAACATATACCATCCTAGCTACCAGGATGCAAACATATCAAAGCAAAAACATAATAACAACTACCTGGATCTCAATCCGATAAGGACCGACCTTGGTGCCTTAGACCCTGTTGATATAGTGAGGATAACTCACCTCGAAACTGTTGACTGAATAGATAACTCAAGCCGCTCCGATCCCTGATACGATCTCCACCACTGGACAACCACCAAGGCACTGAACTCAAAATAATATCCAACAATTACCAAAATGCCCCTGGAAACCACTGGTCAACCCTTGGTCAAAGTCAAAGTCAAAGTCAACCCCTGACTGACTCTACTCGCCGAGTCAACCGGATGACTCGCCGAGTCCCCCATGCTCAGAATTCCCCAATCCGCGACTCAACTCGCCTCGAGACTCGCCGAGTCCAACAACTCTGAGTCCACTCACACACAACTCACCGAGTCATCCCTTGACTCACCGATTCACGGCTCGACCAGAAAAGATTAGGACTCTTAGACAAGACTCGCCGAGTCCAAGAACAGACTCGTCGAGTCTAAGGCTATCTTCAACCTACTCGCCGAGTTGTTCTTCCAACTCGTCGAGTTCCAGCCTATCTTCAAGCAACTCGCCGAGTCTACCCATGTGACTCGCCGAGTACCACCGGGTCTGAATCCATACAGAGGCTCTCCAAGCCATGCAGATGATCCAAACCATAGATCTATCCTTCCTAAGGCCATCCATCACGTAAAGTGGCAAAATTTACGTGAATCCAAAGAGATCTAGGCTTTTTACACTCTAGGGCTAGAGTTTGGGACAAATGGCTCCTTCAAACACTCATCAACAGGGACTTTTATGCATTCAAGCCTTTCTCTATTCCAGATCTGAGGTAGCAACCTCAGATCTAACCTCTAAACTCCAATTCATCACAAGATATGTTTCCCCATAAACCCCAAAATGATGCATCTATATGAATACAACCCAAGAACGAGATAATTACCTCAAAAAGAAGCCCCAACAGCAATGAAACCCGAATCTAAGCAAAGCTCCTTGTTCCAAGCCTCCTAACCTTCAAGATCTCCTCAATAATTACTTCTTCAAGCCTCCAAATGCACTTTGATCCTCTCACACGTGACAACTAGGGTTTCTGGACTTAAGAGAGAGTAGAGAGGCTGGGGGAAAGGATGTTATGTTCTTTATATAGGGCTCAACCTCCGGATTTAGGGTTTTCTCCACTCAGCACCAACTCGCCGAGTCCACCCATGCTACTCGCCGAGTTGGTCATTTAACACGCGACTAGAATCGCGACCCTACTCGCCGAGTCCACTCGTGGACTCGCCGAGTCGCTTCTTCCCACTTTACTCTTTTAGCCCTTCAACTTACCCTTGCTATACCGGGATGTTACAATTCTCCCCCACTTACATTAGGCTTCGTCCTCGAAGCCTGCAACAACTCAACTCTTAGAAATACTCCTGCCACGCATCACCTGGCATTAACCCAACCAGATTCCTCAAACACAACCATCGAAACCGGATGTCACTTCCTTCTTTCCTGCGGTGTCCTGATCACCGTCTCAAGCCGGCCACCGGATTTACCCTCTGATAACTCCACTTAACAACTGAGTACTACTCATGATGCAACACTGCTCCAAATCACAACCATCACTCGACCCATATGAGCTAGAAGAGAGTGAATACACATTCACACACATAACCACAAAATTATACACATAACACATATTTCGTATAAAATACTTCATAATTATGCATTAGAAGAAAGTAACTACACATTCACTTGATCAGAAGATGATCGGACAGCACTACGGCTTGTAGAAGTAGTATTCTTCGGTGAAACCAGGATCACTTCACACACCGGGTTTCTCGCGGGCAAAGTTTCGGCTCGGAAACTCTTTTCTTCTCGGGATCTTCGGGCTTCGGGACTTGCTTCGGGTCTCAGGGTTGATACCGGGGCTTCGGGGGTACTTCTTTGCACGTAAATCGAGGTAATATGGGAGAGAGATGAGAGAATGAGCAACCCTAAACGGCTGGCCCTTCAAATCTATTTATAGGGCAAAACTGGCCCTTGCCACGTCGTGGCACCCTTTTCCCACGTCGTGGGCTTGGTCGTCACTGCATGCGTCATCCCAATTTGCATCTGGGGGACTCCCGGAGGTGTCAGAAGACTTGCCACGTCGTGGTATCTGACAGTTTTGGGGTTTCGCGCCCCGAACTTCAGAAATTCATAACTCTCGCATACGAACTCCGTTTTTGACGTTCTTTATATCGACGCGAAGGTGAGATTATGCTCTACAAATCTCTTTTAGACTCCATTGGCTAATTTTGACTTGATTTTTAATATATTATAAGTATATTACTTATATATTATTTTTAGTAGGCCGAGACAGGAAAACTCTTCGAAATTCATAACTCCTTCATCCAAACTCCGTTTTCGTCTGTATTTTTATCGTTGGACTAATATAAATGAGATCTTCAATTCTCATTTAGAAATTTTTGGCTAAATATCACTCGATCTCTATTTCGAGTATTCGGGCTGCATACCGCTAAGTCGAAACTTCGAAAATCATAACTTCCTCATACGAAGTCAGATTTGGGCGTTCTTTTCATGCACGCTCTCGGTTTAAGGGACTCTACAACATTCGCTTAGATCACTAAGGCTAAATATCGCACTAACGTAAATTTCACTTTTTACGTCATTCAGCGTTGCCGGTTCTGTCGCGAAACTTCGACAGGTCATAACTTCTTCGTTATAACTCGGATTTCGGCATTCTTTATATATTCGGAAACCTCGTTTCAACTACTACAACATTATCCATAGATATCGAATTTATCTAAAATTTCATTTTGATGCTTATTTTTATTCTTAATTAAATTAAGACACACAATTAAGCAATTAAGCACGAAACACATAATACACAAATAATACACTTCTATTATTTCAAAACGGGTTACAAAGGTTAACCTGGACTACTATATCAATATTAATGACGAGACCGGAAGCATAGATGTTACAATACGTCATACGATAAACATACAAGCATGCATTGGGTCCACTCAACCTTCGGGAAGGAATTGTTGGATAAGGTGTCTAAGTCCATAACTATAATTGATATGTACTTGACCCGAGAGTAGCATGGTCCAGTTGGGTTGCATTTCGTCGGAACAATTTGTAAGGATGGACTTTTGAGCAGAGGTTATTTATGATTTATTAATATATTATAAGTTCTAATATATTAATATGAAATCATACTATTTAATTAGTATTGATCAAGAATTAATTTAGTGATCAAAAGAGACTAATTAAATGTAGGGGGATGGATTTGTTAAATTACTTATAGTGTGGGCTTATGGTTATTTAGGATGGGCTAAACTAATATGGTAGTCCATGGAGGTTTAACCCATGGATCCTAAGTAATATGAAAGGTCATGTCCATTAGGGTTTACATGAATGTAACCCTGGACTTTGACACACTATAAAAGAAGCCCCTTAGCTCCTAAAATCGGTACTAGTAGTTCAAGGAAGATCATAAGAGCCGATTTTTGTGCAAGTCACTCTCTCTCAAGTCCTCCATTGTTGGTGGTGTTTTGTGAAGCATTTGAGGCATCACATTTGGGGTGCTAGGCTCTTAAAGGTCCAAGTTAACAAGCTACAACAAGAGGTATGTAATCTAACAAGTTTTTGTTATTCAAGTACCCATGCTTTGTATGCTAGTTAGGATAATGCTTTGGAAAATCAAATTGCATGTATAATTAGAGAAAACATAGATCCAAAGCATTTAGGGTTGCATGTGCACCATAAGGTTGTTAGAGTGCTCAAAACCTATCAGGAATACCCAAGGTTTGTTGGCCTACCGCCTAAACCCAACCGTTCTTCTTGAGCCTTCGTGCCTACGGCTTACAGCCGGCCCGTACCAGGTATCTTGGCCTACAACACAAAGCAGGACCGCCTCAACCCACTACTACCATATGTCGACATATAAACAATCAGGATCAAGTAGGCACATAATACATGCAAACAAAAATCATACAACTCACTACCGCCTAATAGTCCTCTCATAACACATAATCCCGCAACAGCTAACCTCCATGCAATGTATCATCATAGGTAAGCAGATGTGAGATGGCCACCCGAACAGACGATCCTACTCTAGAGCCAGAACTGTAACACCAAAATTTTCAAACAAATTTTCACATTTTCAAAACATACTTTCATTCATAAATATTATAAAAATGTCATTGTATCACATATCAATCCACAGAAACACAACCCTAAGATCATAATGTATAAAAACTCCTCATGTGTGTATTGATCATGTCGGCGCCTTCCTACGATCCTCACTGGTACCTGAAACATATAACACCACATTGTAAGCATAAATGCTTAGTGAGTTCCCCAAAATACCACATATCACACATAATAGCCACTCAAGGCTATAACTCTGTGGACCCTCCGGTCCTAACTCTATGGACCCTCATGTCCTAACTCTGTGAACCTTCCGGTTCTAACTGTGTAACTCTGGAACATACACGGCATGAATCACATCAAAATAATGCAGTGTATCACAATCACATAAATAACATACAAGATACTCTGTCATATAACTCTAATTACCACTCTAGGTAAAGTATGGTGAGAAGACTCACCTCGAGTAACTCGGTAAATCTCGAACTCGGTAAAATCTGGTCTAGCCCCCGCCTAGTCACATGGAATAAGCACTCTAATCAATACAACCCTCAAGGCTAGACTAATCCCTCTATTAGCAATCTCAAAAGGGTAAAAGACCATTTTACCCCTCTCATGGCTCAAAGTCCCTAACATTGAACAAACCCTAAAAGTCAACAAAAGTCAACGGTCAAACTTTGACCAGACTCGTCGAGTGCACTCGTGCGACTCGGCTAGTACATTCATGTCCTCTTCGCCCCTGGTCCTCACTCGACTCGCTGAGTCAACCCTACACTCGACAGGTTATCACAGGTCGCGAATCGCGGGGCAACCCGACTCGACTCCTCGATTCCCTTATGGGCTCGGCCAGTTCCTCCCATGAAAACACTTAAACGATCTTTTGAGGTTAGATCTGCTTCACCAACCAGTAGATCTAACATTCTAACACTCGAAAATCACGTAAAGGTTCAAACTTTACGTTTATGCAATGCTTATAAGACCAAAAATGGAGAAATAACCTTTAAAATGGGGTTCTACTCTCAAGGCTAACATGAAACCTCCTAAAGCTGGAAGCTTGGGACCTTTTGGACCTCTCAAGGTCCAGATCTATCATCTATACCCAAAGCGACTTCATATGCTTCACATTCTAACCCAATATTGTGCAAAGGAAACCCTAGATTCAAGGAATCTATCAAATACATGAAATGGGAAGGAACTTGTACCTCAAAACGTGAATCTCAGTGTGAACAACACAGATCCAAGCTCCACAATTGATCTAGCTTGGATTTTCCCACTCCTTCTAGCAAGATCACACCAAAGGATGAAGAATTAGCCTCCAAAATGCTCTCTAAGCTCTCTTTGCTCTCTAGGGTTTTCACAGGGGTGTAGTGGCCACAAATGACGACCATAGGGCTCAGGCCCTGAGATTTAGGGTTTCACTTTACAGTGCGGACTCGCCGAGTCCACTCATCGACTCGTCGAGTCGGGTCATTAATCCAGACAAGAAATCGTGATCCTACTCGGTGAGTCTGAGCGCCTACGCGCCGAGTCCCTCCCTAAACTCAAGATAAATATTTAAAATAAGATACCTGGGAATCCGGATGTTACAAGAACCAAACAAGGAACATGATAGAGCGTTGAGACTTATAGTGTGTGTGTGTGTGTGTGAGAGAGAGAGAGAGATTGGTTGAGAACTCATAGTTTCCCGAGAACCCAAAAACTAAAAGTAGAGCGTTGGATCAAAATTAAATCATTAAGTACATGATCGTCATCTTACCAATCTGATTAAATGTTAAATTTTTTGTGTTATTGAATATATTAATATAAATGTTTAAAAATTCACATAATAAATCAAATTTTCAGATTTTTTTAAAATAGTATTTTTCAATTTTTTTTTAAAAAAGCGCATATTTTTTATAGAAAACATGAATTTTTGAAAAAAAAAATTTGAAAAAAATTATATATATTTTTTTAAAAAAACTGCAATATTTTCAAAAAAAACTGCATATTTTTTAAGAAAAATGTGTGTTTAAAAAAACCGTAATTTTTAAAAAAAAAAAAAAACTGCATTTTTAAATAAAAAAATTACAATTTTTTTTAAAAAAAAATTGCAATTTTTTTAAAAAACTGCAAGTTTTTTTTAAAGAAAACTGCATTTAAAAAAAACTACAATTCAGTTTTAAAAAACTACATTTAAAAAAAATACATTTTTTTTCTAAAAAACTTCATTTTTTTAAAAGTAAATTTTTTAAAATCAATAAATTAAAAAAAGAACTAGAATATTTTTAAAAAAATATTGTTATTTTTTAACAATAAAAATCAATGCTTTAAGTGCATATATGCATATTTTTTCAAATGCATATATGCATATTTTTATACTATAATCTTCGTAAGTAAATCATAAAAAAATCTCTTTTTTATTAATTAATCTAGAAACATAATAGTATAAATATTTTATTCGATACAAAATAAAATATAAAAAATAAAAAATTATACAAATTTCAAAGCGTTTTCATGTCCGTGTGTCAATATTTCCTTATTTTTTTCAATTTTGTCAATTTTCATCTCTTCAATATTCACCACAATTTCTTCCAAATCTACAAAAAAATTAAAAAAAATTTGATTGATGCAAAAACACTCACAAAAATACATATATGATTAACATATTAATCACATGCGATTCACATATGAATCACATGCGATTCACATATGAATCACATGTGATTCACATATTAATCACATTTACATATGACATCATACGTAAATCACATGCGATTCACATTTGAATTGCATGTGATTCTTATATGAATCATATGTTATTCACAAGTCATTCAAATGTGAATCACATGTGATTTACATTTGAATCACATATGATTTACATATGAATCACATTTGATTTACATGTGAATCACATGCGATTTAAATGTGAATCACATGCGATTTACATGTTAATCAAATGTGATTAATATGTGAATTACATGTGATTAAAATATGAATGTGTACATATATACGTAATTCATATGTAATTCACTTATGATTTACATGTGAATCACATATTATTCATATATGATTTACATGTGATTAATATGTGAATCACATGTGAATCACATATGATTTACATGTGAATCACATGTGATTTACATGTGAATCACATGTGATTTACATGTGAATCACATGTAAATATATGAATCACATCCAAATTAATACAATGGATATTATATACGACAAAAAGATAATAATTAAGACTACACACCTACAATCCAAATTAATGTGAGGGGATCAAAATACAATTCATAAAACAGTTGTACGAGAACATAAAACTTGTTCACAAAAATCATTAAAAAACTAAGAAATTTGAAATTAATTGAGACTACACCCCTGAATCCAAATTAACGAAGCATTGCAGTGACATCAGGCTTTTTTAGCATTTCCAGAATATCAAGAATAACATGCAAACGACTTATATGAATAAGGATTCAAATAACAATATTACAACAACAACAAAAGTCAAAATGAGCCTATATCAGGAACCAAGGTTATCAAACAATGGGAAATAACAATACATTACCATTTGACACAAAAGCATGTGCATCCTACAAAATTCAAATTCATTAGCTAATACGTGTTTGGCTTACCTTAATCTATGGCGTTTCCATTAAGGTATAATTCATCCTTATAGAAGATTGGTACATCAATTTACTTGAGTTGAATATGAAACTGTTTCTCCTAAACATAAAAAATGGGAGGGAACATTAGTGAATTGAGATTTAGTAATTAAACTAATCAATATAATGGAAAAGGAATTACCAGATATGTTATGTTTTACCAATTTAGTTGACTAAAGAGGAATAGGAGTAGTTCATTTCTACATCAAAAGTTGGAGAAACATCAACAAATCTGAACATCTTTACTAAGTAGCAACCGAAAATTAGAAAACGAAAATGACAAGTAGCAACCGGAAATCAGAAGACTAAGTGGCAACAAGAAGTGACAAGTGAGAAATGTAGATTACCGGAGGTGGAGCATGGAGATGAAATCAGGTCTTCGTTCGTGTAGATAAAATCAGATCGTCGATTTATAAAGGAAGAATTTCATATATGCCCTCTTAAACCTCAAAATATCATATTTGCCCAATTTAATTTCTCAATATCATATTTACCCTTCATAAACCTTCAAAATATTATATTTGCCCAAATCCTTTTTATAATGTTTTAAATATTTTATAATCATTTTTTATACCTTAGGATTATTATAATAATTAAAAATTTTAACCATATTATCCTTACGTATATGATAACAGAATGTAAACTTCTAAATTGTTGGAATGTCGTCTTCTTGAGAAACAAAAAGATTCATTTTCAACCCGCTCTATGGAACATATATATTTTGATTGTTTAGTTTTCGTTATTGTTGATTATTATCATGTTGTAGATGAATGTTATTTTAGATATTACCATTGACATTTTGATGTTTAAAAAAATACATATATGATATTTTGATATCTAAAAAGGGCATATATGATATTTTGATGTTTAAAAATGACATATATGCTATTTTGAAATTTTATGAATGGTAAATATGATATTTAGAAATTTTATGAAGGGTAAATATGACATTTAGAAATTAAGTTGGGCAAATATGATATTTTGATGTTTAAAAAGGACATATATGAAATTCCCCCTTTTATAAATTCGCTGAAAAAAATTAAAAAATCAATTTATTTTTTATTTTTTATTTTAATTTAATTTTATTTCAAAAAAATTTCAACGAAATTATATAAAAGTTGCGATTTTTAAGAATATAACGTTATAAAAAAGATTTGTTATCTCTAAATATTTTTTATGCATTTTTATGATGTTTATGGTTTTTTGTTTTCCATAAAATATATATATATATATATATATATATATATATATATATATATATATATATATATATATATATATATATATATATATATATATATATATATATATATATATATATATATATATATATATATATGTCTGTGTGTGTGTGTTGTACTATTGATCATAACTCGTATGCCATTATAAGTTGTCCAGTTTTCATAGTAACCCACATGCTCTTCACATGGTAAAGCTTCTATCGTGAAAAAACTGCCTATTTCTTTGCTTTGTTAAAAAAATGATATTAACAACATAAACGATGATAGTCATCAAAGGTCTAAAAAAAAGTCCTATTAATATAAAAAAATAGAGAATTAATGATATACATTTTTTTTGGAAACGACAAACAATTTAGTATAAACCTCACCATAATATTTCAATGGTGACCGTGAGCTCGAGCTCCTTTAAAAGAAAAACTCAGCCTCCAATAAGATTTTTGGGAAAACTTCTCACGCCTGGGACATAATTACAAAAGATAAATTTAAAATGTTTAAAGATTTAAACTCCTCCCGTCAAACCAATGTGGGTATCAAACCAAGTTATTAACTAATAATAATTGCTAATGAAAAATAAATTAAAATGTACTTTTCAAAATATTATATTTCAACACTATCCAAACTAACGAATGTTATATTTTAGAGTGAGATATTATTAAAAAGATAAAAAAAAAAAAGGCAATTGCGTATAAAGGGGTACCTTTACTTAACTTTATTTGAAAATTTTGTTTAAAATCACAGTTTAATGTTATTTTTGGGTGGAACAGTTACTCTTATCTTAATTCCATATTAGTTTTTTTTCATCTTTCCAACCCACACTATACAAACATATGTTACAAAAAAAAACATTCCAACTTATTTAATTTATTATCACATCAACTCCACATTAGCTTTTTCTTTTTTCATCTATATTTTATCTTTCCAACCCACAATACATAAAAACGATATTTTTAACAATCCACTCAATTAAAAACATATAAACACCATATTATACAAGTAAAAAAAACATAATAAACAAGAGAGAGAGAGAGAGAGAGAGAGAGTAACGGCTTAAGTGTCCACTTAAAGTACCAAATTGTGGTAATTTTTTGGCCGGATTTTTTACACCGAGGATACCATCGTTACCACCAATTGAAAACACTCCATTTTGTACATCCTTATTAGTTTTTAATCTAATAAATAACATGATCACCAAATCTGTACCAATAATCAATTTTGGGTTGGATACAAGCTATTTATTTAGATACAAATTTATAATATAAATATGTAATTGCAGATTTCAAAAGAAAATATTTTATAATAAATATTTACCGAAGTATATCTTTGAAAAATATGATTTACTTTATTAAAAAATAGAAAAGTTGAAAGCAATTGACATTCATAAGTAGAGGAACGCGTCAAAGTGGTACTAGGTTGTTGGCCACCATTAGAGGAGTAGAATGGATCACCCACCAAAAGTGTTTTTTATCATTAATTTAAGTGTTACATCAAACCTCATATATCACTTTTAATTAAGCACATAAATAATTAATTTATAAGGTTAATGAAATGGGATTTTGTATTCCATCTATAAAACTCTACTGATTTTTTAATTTTTTTTATTCTTTTCGAGAGTATATTATTACTTCTGCAGTCAAAGAAAACTTAGAATATTTGATTAGCATATAAGTGATATCAATGATTAAAATGGCATTTCATGAGAGCAAATTAAAAAAAAAATTGTGAATTAAATTTAGTAGTATGGGCTAGTATACACATTTAATCACTTATTTTCATTTTGTACAAATATCACCGTTACTTATTTACCATGTTAAAAAATCATTATTATGACCGGGTATTTCAAATAAAACAAAGGTTTTTTTTAACCTCAACTGACATCTTCGATGACCTTGGAACCTCCTTCTACGTCCCTGGTCTACATCGATCCGGTCATCTTTTCCGACGACTTCAGAACAAAGTTAGATCTAATGCAAAACCGGTGTATTGAGTTCCGAATCTGATGCAAAATCAGTTCCTTGAGTTCCATATCTGAAGCAAAATCAAGCTTCAAAGACCTGAAAAACACGTTCTAGATCTTGTTTCCAAATCTGAAAAACACACATGAAGGAGACGTTCCAAATTTGAAGAACACACATGAAGAACACATTCCATATCTTGTTTCCGTCGGAGTATAAATTTACTTAGATTGGTCGACTTAATGGATTCTTATTAATCGTCCATAAACACACACAAATGCAAAATCAAATATAAAACCATGATAATTCTAAAGAACACATGCACACATAAATTCTCAGAAATTCATCAATTTCAGCTTTAATATTCAACAAAATAATGAGTTTTAGGTGTGTAAAAATATGCATTGTATTTGTTCGATCAAATGCATATGAGAGGTTTTCTCCTGATAACACACACATACTCATACAAGAAAAATAACAGATTCGAAAAAAACTTTGCAGGAAAAATCAGAGAAGATGATAGTGGTCTTGTTGAAGCTGCCAAAGATGCTGGAAAGCCAAATCTACAATTGTTGGTCATAATACTATTTTGTGAGCATGGCAAACAATTTTAATAGACATATTTGTCAAAAAAAAAAAGACTAAATGTATACACCATATTAAGTTTGTTATCCTTATAAATAATTAACTTAAAGACAATATAATTGATATGGTTAGGAAAACTTAAAGACACTACGACAATTTTTTCATTGAATTCTCTCTTTTTAATTACAAAAACATTATTAGTTTCATAATCATATCACTCATGTCATTTTTACTTGAATTTTAACAGAATTGTCTAACTTAAAGAATTACCAAGAGTTAAAATATTAACACTTTATATGTATAAACTATTATTCCTTACTTGTAGTTAATATATTTGAATTGCAAGGCACATTCTACCAAGGGTACGTGATCCTACCAAATCCATACAAAATCAATGGCATAATCTTTTAACATGTCTTCAAGAGTATGAGTTGTTCTTTCATTTTTAATTTGTCTAAAGATCGGTGACATAAGCTCTTAAACATGTATTTAAGAGTCTGAGTTATTCTTTCACCTTGAATGGCTATGAATGGGCTTGAATGGCTATGAATGGGGAATATTTTGTACTAACGATGATTTCAGAGCCAATTTGCTCTTGAAAACTCTTCAAAAATTTGGAGGTAAACCAACCCTCTTTATCCGAAAGGATGGATACATGTTAATTTACTCCTTTTGGCTTCAACACTTTTTTTGATATAAATCACAGTCAACTTCTCGATCAGATAACTTTCACGAATGGGTAACACTTGGGCTGACTTTCTCTATCGATCTACAACTACCAAAATATAAATGGTGTTCGACGTAATTTTGTGAGAGTTTTTTTGTAAAACTAGGCTTGTTTTGAAAAGTGTTTGTAGAAGTAGGTTAATTTGAAAAAGAATTGTAGAAATGGGTTGATTTCGAGAGATGACCCACATTTTTTATGTTTTTACGTCTGATTCCATTTTTCTATTTAAAATGTTACACTGTTAGCCCCTAGATATCACATAATTATCCCTTCAACTTTTATCTTTATTTTTATTTGAATCTTTTACTATTAAACCATTTAACTTTTACCCTTGCAATATATTATACACAAATTAATTTAGTCTAAAATATATGATTATAGCTTATGTATTATTTTTAACAACTTACACCGTTAAATAGATCTTACAAAGATCTTCAAATAAATACCAATATTGAATATATTACAACGTTACGAAATTACAAGACCAATTAAACACGATTTTACAATACAACTTCAATATATTAGAATGTATTTGTAAGAGACATTTTTGTTGATAGAATATTGTAACCATACCACAACAAAGGTTGGTCATGATTTCACTGCAAATGCTAGCTTATCATACAGACAATTGTCACTTTTTATGAAAACTCAATAAAAATAAGTGTGTGAATTGTCAAATCAATGCACTTTTTGGTATTATAAATTTCAACTCTTATACTCGGTTTTATTCACCTCATTCCATCTTGAAGAAGTTATCTCACAAATTCAAACTTATGTTCTTTCCTTCTTTATCATGTTCATCATTCATTTATCTATAACCAGGTACGTATTATTTATCATTATGACTCTAGATAGTCCGTTTATGATTGTTATATATTAGGGTGATAATATTGAATATGAGAATGATATCGTAAAGGGAGACCATTCAACTTTTAGTTCTTCAAATATCATTAGACATAAAATGGGGTATGAAGAATTTAAAGATTTATGTTATGCTCATGTGGAGTTGAAAAAACGTCATATAAGCTGAACATTTCACTATGTTATCAGTTTTGTGGTCAATCTAATGTTACATGGGTCATAATTGATTCAAGTCTAGATGTAATGTATTATTTGGCTGAGAATGTTGAAAATTATTGGGGTCAAGTTATAATTAAAGTTGAACAAATAATGTCGCCTAAAAATACTAGTTTGGTAAATCTCCTTCGTAATTTTGAGCCCAATTCGTCAAATGTACCATTCCCTTTGCCTGATTGTGATCCATTTGACGGAGATAATGATGAAGACAACTCACTATATAGTGAAGATACTAGTAGTGAGTCTAATGTTGGGGGTGATTCTGATGATGGTGGAGTGTGTGAAACTTCAGTTGTGAACTTTATGAGTGACGTTGGAGATATAAGAGAAGATGATGGTGTCAATTTGGAAGACCACATTTCTATAGATGTTTGGAAGGAGTCAGAAAACAAAATAAGGTTAAGAATGCAATTTGAAAGTAAGCTACAAGTACAAAAGGCAGTAAAACTTTGGTCTATCAAACAAAATAGAGAGTTTAAAGTGTATGATAGTAAGCCTCACTTATGGGTAACAAAGTGTAAGACTCTTGGAAATGAAGGAGAAAGCTCTAGTATTGTGCATTATACACCACGTTGTTCATGGTATGTTCGTGCAATTAAGAAGAAAAATCATCATATGTGGAAGATCACGTGTTGGGTAGATATACACAATTGTTTTGGTTCGTGTTTTGGCAATAATAATAGAAGTCTAAACTCTGCAACTATTGCCTTATATATCCTCCATTCAATTAAACAAGATGTTGCTTATCCAGTGAAACACATATAATAAAAAAATTAAAAATACCCTAAATGTTGATATTACTTATGATAAGGCATGGCATGGTAGGAGAAAAGCCATAGAGGCTATTTATGGAACTTGGGAGAGTAACTTTGATAAGTTGCCCAAGTACATTGCAACTTTGTAGACTTCAAATCCTAACACGGTTGTGAATTGGTTTCATTGTCCAAATAGCTCATCAGATGTAGCCACATTCAAATATGTTTTTTGGGCTTTTGGACCTGCTATTAATGCAGTTCGTTTATGCCGAACTGTTATTTCAGTCGATGCCTGCCATTTGAAGGGTTCATATAGAGGGAAAATGCTTGTTGCTGTCACAAAAGATGCTAAAAATAGTATATTACCTTTTACATATGTTATCGTTTATGATCAGACTTCACATAGTTGGGGTTGGTTCTTTTACCAACTCATACATTTTGTTGTTCAAGAAAGACAATTATGTAACACTTGAATCCTCTGAAGTACCTGAAACATAATCCAAAATTGTAATCCTAAAGCTTAGTGAGTTCCCCCAAAATACCAATACATAGTGAGCAACACAAATATTATAACAACATGCAATGGGTCCACAACTAACAGACTGGATTACCCTTGAGCCCACAACATAAGTCTGGCTTGCCCCATAGGACCATAACTTATGTTTGGCTTGCTCCCCGACGCTCAGTATGAGTTTGACATGCCCTACCTGGCCCTCAGATCGTATCTGGAATGCTCATGAGCCTTTAGTATGATTCTGGCATGCCATTCCTGGCCCTCAACTCATATATGGTATGCTCCAGGGTTGTTGGCTACAACACGCAGCAGTACAACCTCATACCAACCCACACCATATGTCGACATATAACATATAATATCATATTCAGATAACATTTAGGGGATTATATGGGGTGTAAAACCCTAAAATTTAAAGTTTCTCATCCAACCACCAACATGCTGAGATTCCCCTCACCAATACGCCGTGTTGGTCCATAATAATACACGGCCCAAAAGTCCTTCAACACGCCGTGGTGAGGCTTCCACCACGTCGTGTTCCAATGGAAAAACATGCTTAAAAGGGATAAATCCCATACCTGAGAGTCAGGATGTTACGTAAGAGCTTGTGGATCTCGACCTTTTGCTTCATTTCCAGCTTATTAGAGGTAAAAAGCTATGAACTTGATCAATGGTGGCTTAGATATATTATGTTTGTGTTTTTGTCGTTTTTTGGTCCATGAATGAGATCTAGTGGTGTGTTACCACTCCAGGAGCTTTGAGTTGCCACTCTTGGTGTTTTTGAGGTTCTAGATGTATAAAGTTGTCACCTTTGAAGTTTAGATCCATCCATGCATGAGTTATGGCCATTTTTATGAAAGTAGAATGTTATAATTCGAAGTTGGGTTCTTTTGGGGCATGCAAAGTCACCAAGTCAGTGACTATACGGTTCTAGGCGTTGATTATGACTTGGATTTGTGATTTGAGCTTTTGGTCTTAAGCATTAAGTGTTGATTGTGAATATGGACTTATTGGATGAGTACGATGGGCATACAAGTTTGTATGCACGACATACAATCCGTTTAGCCTGTACGCTTAGCGTACAACTGAGTACGCCCCGCGTACTCAGTTTTTTGGGCTTCACGACTTTTGGGCCTCGGTCGAGTCACTTCTTTTAACTTTGATGTTTTGGGCCTTAGTGGACCATCTGAAATCAAGATTTAAGCTAAGAGTTTGGACCAGAGATAATTATTAGTCCTTAGGGTAAGTTCCATATAGGGTTTGGGCCCAATTTGGAAAATTAGGCAATAAGTGGGCCTTGGAGGAACATTTGGTTTTGGGCCTTTTGGGTTGTGGATTTAGGCCTCAGTTTTAGTTCAAACTAGGTCAGGGGTAAGATGGTTATTTTACCTCCCGTATGGATTATTGATTTTAGATTAGAACCCAAGTGTTAATTGGGTGCTATTTTGTATTGATAGCTCGGGTGTTCGTCAAGGTAGCAGCTAGAGATTTCTTTCTATGAGATTCAACATTCGAGACAAGTTTCTTCACTGGGTTTAACGGGTCTAAGGCATTAATGGCATCCCTTATTGATTATGCTAGGATGCTAGGAGTCTGTGTGACCCTTGCATGTGTTATGTGTTGCTATGTATACCGGGCGGGGCTCGGTGCCGGGCGAGACCCGATGACTGGAACATATGTTATTGTTTATGATTATTATATGTGTTAGTATGATTTTGTGATATATATTGTATGTGTATAGTGGGCGAGCCCCAATGACAAGCGTGGCCTGAGAATAACAAATTTGTAAACTGAGCGAGGCTCGATGCCGAGCGGGGCCCGATGCCGAGCGAGACCCGATGTAGGGTGGGGGCCCAGTATGTGATTTATTATGTATGGTATGGGGTAGTTTGCGGAACTCACTAAGCTTTGTGCTTACGGTTTTTCAGTCTATGTTTTAGGTACTTCTGGTTCCAAGGGGAAGAGATCGGGATGACTGCATCGCACACACCATATGGATTCCGGTTTTGAAATATCACTTTGATTGTTATGATGTTTAATGTACTTATTTTCATTTGGGTTGTATGGATAATGTTTTTGGAATATGGTTTTACTTAAATTAAAAATGAAAATTTTGGATCATATTTTTGGGACGTTACAAATTATGTGTTATTTCAGATAGACACAAAGGAATAATTAATGCAATGGAAAATCTAGAGGGTTGGAAAGAGCCATTTGCATACCATCGCATCTGTCTGTGCCATTTAGAATTAATTTCATGCAAAAATACAAGAATGTGAGTCTTAAAAAACTTTGTTGGTCCATTGGAAACACCACTATAGCACCCGATTCCTATTACGTATTTAATTCAAGAAATTTTGCAATGTACTCTGGGACTTGGCGAGTTGGAGGCCCAACTCGTCGAGTAGACTCGACTATTGATCAGGGGCTTAAGTGACCTGCTCGACGAGTCGGAAGACTGACTCGACGAGTAGGAGTTGTCTGGACAAAACCCTAATATTTAGGGTTTGCACCCTATTTAAACACTTTTATCTCATTCCAAACCAGCCCCCATCACCCTCCCAACTCAGAGAAACCCTAGATTGAAACCCTAAACCCTTTTTGAGTGATTTTGAGCTTGTTGTCATTTTGGGCAAGTTAGAAGGTTGAAGAGAAGAAGAAGGAGCTTGGGATTTCAGAAAGAGCAAGGAGATCCATAGGTTTTGCTTCATTTCCTGTTTATAGAAGGTAACAAGTCTAGACCTTGCTTATTCTTTCATTAGATACTCTTTTTGGAGTAACTTAGGGCTTTTGGAAGCTATTTTGGAGCCATACTTGGATGCAACCACGATTTTGTGATAAAGACTTCAGATCTGGAGCCATTGAGGGTTCCCACAACATAAAGGTGCCAACTTTATGGCCATGGGAGACCCATGCATCATATAAACCCTTTTTTTATGGCTTTTTGAGCCAAAGGCCCCATGCATGTACATCAAGTTTGAAGGTTTACGTATAAAATGGACCCTAGGAGGCCAGATCTATGGTTTTGACGCGTTAAGACCCATTATAATCGACTGTATAGTTTCAGACAAAGAGGAACTCGGCGAGTCGGGACACTTTTTCCCCCGAAACGACTTCTGGAAATGGTTTTGGTCAATGTTCTAAATGGCGTGAGGCGTGATGTGGCGGTAAGGTCTAGCCACAAGCTTAACGAGCCATGGCGAGCCATGGTGTTTTTCAAGGCGTGATGTAAGGCGGTGATTTTGTATTAATTTAAAATTATATTACCACATAAATATAACTTTATATTAAATGTAACTACTTTTTAGAAGTGTTAGATCAATAACTAGTAACAAAAATTTAACAAAAACCACAATACTTGTATCTCCGATTAGAAAAGACATAAAAAAGAGCAAAAAGCCGTGTCTCAAATGAAAAAACACGCGCCATAACACGCCATAACGCGCCATGGCACGCCATATCACGCCTTGCCACGTGCTACGCATAACAGCAACGTTATGAGGCTTTTCGTAACGGCGGAGCCACGCCTCACGCCATGGCGCGCCTTTTAGAACACTGGTTTTGGTTGAGTGGAAGGAACACACAGCCTGCTAGGGGTTTGTTTTGGAACTGGAAAATCATAGGACTCGACAAGTGTATGAATAGACTCGGCGAGTCCAAGGCAATCTCCTAACTCATGAAGACGGACTCGACGAGTTGTTCATAGAACTCAGCGAGTCATAGACTGGACACATTCATATGACAAAGATGAAGTCGACGAGTTCAAAGGATGAACTCGGCGAGTCGGTTGAAGATGGTCCCGATGCTATGGTTGAAGGTGAATTCGTTGAGTTCTTGCTCAACTCAACGAGTAGAGTCGGGGGTTGTATCATTTTGAAAGGATAGGGACTCGACGAGTTGGTGGACCAACTCGGCGAGTCAAGTCAACTGGATGTTTACTTTGACCAGGGTTTGACCTTGACTTTGACTTGGATTTGGATTGACCCTTGTAAGGGTTATGATTATATGAGAATTGCATGCCATATTAGGGCTAAGGATCTTGGAATGATGCCTTATATGCCTATTGTTGTACATGAGAACTGCATGCTAGATTAGGGCTGAGGATCTAGGAAGATGCCTGATATGCTTGTGATATGTGTTTATTGAGCTGCAAGATAATATTGATTAGTCAGTTATAAGATAGCTTGGATAGAGTAAGTTTGATTGGATTACTTAACGCCTGAATGTTGCTTGCTTCGTGCTAATAGGATTTCTAGTTATCTTTACCTAACTAATAAACGAATACGTTGCATTACATATTGTATGGATTAAATAATTTCAGAAGGTTAGGCATAGCCCTATTTCGTAGCTCTTGTCTGAGTGCAACCGTTGTAGGGCAGAACCTCTCATTCGAAGAATTATCTAGTCTTAGTGATATGTGATGGTATTTGCAAGTTAGTTAGGTGAAGGTAGCCGAGACTTCTTACGCAGCTGATGGCGGAGGGTGGGTTGGAGAATTACCCTAGGATGAGATTAGCGCAGAAAATAATTGTAGTAGAAGGGACTTGGTGAAGTCAAGGCAATCCTCGAGGAAAGTACAGATAGATGTGGAAGGTAGCATGGGCCCGTACTACTGAAAGCAGAGGATCCGTACTCGAGTCAAGGAGGGCCGAGATGGAACCAGGAAAATTATAGAGTGTATGAGACCTCCCGAGGTTTATGTATGATTCTGATGATTATGTGTTATGTTTCAGAATGATGATTATCACACGTCATGGAGGGGGAGGTTCAGGATCAGGATCCGGTTTAGGATTGGGCTCAGGCTCAGGGGCAGGTTCCGAGCTAGTGGACGAGGGACTACGCGAGTTCATCGCGTCTAAGATCACGAGAGGTATCCTTGAGTCGACCCCGATGATTTTCGGGTCGATCAAGGGAAGGATCATTGAGCTGATGGAGGATCGCCTCAGGGCATTTAGGAGCGATATCGCATTCAGTCATTCAGGATCACACACACTGTCCTTCAAGGACTTCAGGGGCAGTGGTGCGCCAGACTTCCATGGGGCTAAGGACCCCATCGTAGCCAGGGGATGGATTGCAGACATTGAGTATGTACAATTGACGAGCTTCTGCCCTGAGGGGTTGAAGGTGTGATATGTCGCAGGTTGTTTGAGAGATAGGGCCTGGGATTGGTGGGATTCGGTTGGTGACTTGTTGGGAGCCTCAGCTATTGAGACTATGATTTGGTCAGACTTTGTGACCAGGTTCAGGGCTGAGTTTGCGCCAGCTCTGGAGCTTCAGTAGTTGGCCAGGGATTTCCTTGATATGAGGCAGACGACATAGACGGTGGCGGAGATTACCGCCAAGTTCCAGGAGAGGGCATTGTTGGTGCCCCAGTATGTAGGAGATAAGGATATGCGGAGGACCCGCTATCACGACATGTTGAGAGCTGATATTCGAGAGCATGTCAACTTCTCAGCATGTCCGACCCTGTAATCCATGATTGTCAGGGTGAGGGAGAGGGAGATTGATCTGGATCACATCCGGAAGAGGAAGGATGAATCAGAGCAGGCTACTTGGGCTTCAGGGAAGAAGCCCAAGGGAGTAGACACTAGGCCGAAGGGCCAGGGCCACTGCAGGAAATGCAGAAGACCACAAGAGGGAGCTTGTAGATTGGGAGCGTCTGGCTGCTACAAGTGCGGCAAGACGGGGCACTTCAGCAGAGATTGTACCTCCCCTGCGCCCACTTTCTAGACATCAGAGTTGTTGTGTTTCCACTGCAACCAGCGAGGCCATAAAAAGGCCAATTACCCTCAGTTGACAGCAACAACGCCAGTGAAGGTGCCAACTCCAGCGACCCTGCGGATTACTGATGACCGGCAGGGAAAGACAGAGGCTCCAGTGGTGAGGAGTCGAGCCTTCCAGTTGACTACCGAGGAGGCACGCGCCGTACCCGATGTGGTGACGGGTATGATTTCTTCTCCTTAGCTTTTATTTTATGTGGCTTATGATATTGGTGTGCCAGGTGATATGTCTTGTTTAAGATCATTCTATGTGAACGGTATCCCAGTTCAGGTGTTGTTTGATTCGGGCGCTACCCGATCATTTGTCTCTCTTGCGCTTAGCAAGAGGTTCCCTGAGTCTTCGGTCTTGTTGGATTGCCCCCTAGAGGTCGAGAGTGCGGACGACCGATCGGTACGAGCGTCAGCGGTTTTCAGAGATTGTGTTCTGAGGTTATTCGAGGAGCACTACATGGTAGACTTGGTTCCCATTCCGTTGCGTGGGAACAAGGTGATTATAGGCATGTATTGGTTGAGCCCCAACGGGGCAGTGATCGACTGCGCACATCAGTTGGTTCGGATCAGGACCCCAAGTGGGGGAGAGCTAGTGATTCAGGGCGAGAGGCCACAGCGCGGGCCAGCACTATGTTCAACAGCGAGGGCTAGGAGCTATCTTCAACAGGGTTGCACTGGGTATGTCGCCTATGTGACGAATACCCGGGAGGCGGGAAAGGCGACAGTGAGCGATGTTCCGGTGGCACGAGATTACGCAGATGTATTCCCAGAGGAGCTGCCTGGGATACCTCCGGAGCGACAGGTGGAGTTCAGGATCGACCTAGTCCTTGGTACGACTCCGATAGCCAAGGCACCCTATCGGTTGGCTCCTCCCGAGATGCAGGAGTTGTCTACGTAACCGTAGGAGCTGTTAGACAAGGGATTCATTAGGCCGAGTAGTTCGCCTTGGGGAGCCCCGATCCTGTTTTTCAAGAACAAGGACGGGTCGCATCGCATGTGCATAGATTACCGGGAGTTGAATAAGGTAACGGTGAAGAACCGTTACCCGCTCCCGAGGATAGATGACTTGTTTGATCAGCTTCAGGGAGCATTTTGGTTCTCCAAGATTGATCTACAATCAGGATACCACCAGATGAGGGTTAGAGAAGAGGATGTATAGAAGACTGCTTTTCGAAGTCGGTATGACCATTACGAGTTCGTGGTGATGCCATTCAGGCTCACTAATTTTCCTACCGCATTCATGGACCTCATGAACCGCGTGTGCAGACCGATGTTGGATCGGTCTGTGATAGTTTTCATTGATGGCATCTTGGTTTACTACAAGATGCAGGAGCATCATGAGGAGCATCTACGAGAGGTTTTGGATACCCTGAGGAGGGAGAGCTTGTATGCCAAGTTCTCTAAGTGCGAGTTCTGGTTGCGCGAGGTGCAATTTCTGGGGCACCTTGTCAACCAGAACGGGATATTGGCCGACCCGGCCAAAGTGGATGCCGTGATGAGATGGGAGATTCCGAAGTCTCCATTTGAGATTCGAAGTTTCCTCGAATTGGCGGGCTATTACCGGAGATTCATTCAGGACTTCTCCAAGATAGTCGTACCTTTGACCCGAATGACAAAGAAAGCCGTTAACTTTTGTTGGGGGCCCGAGTAGCAGGCGACATTCGAGACACTGAAACAGAGACTATGCGACGCGCCGATCCTCTCTTACCCGAGGGCGTGGAGGATTTTGTGGTATATTTTGATGCGTCCATTTCGGGTTTGGGCGTAGTTTTGATGCAGAGAGAGCATGTCATCGCCTACGCCTCGAGGCAGCTGAAGCCTCACGAGGCAAACTACCCGACAGATGATTTGGAGTCGGGGGCGGTCGTCTTCGCTCTCAAGATTTGGCGACACTACCTCTATGGGGTCCGATGTACCATCTACATGGACCACAAGAGTTTGAGGTACCTCATGGATCAGCCGAATCTGAACATGAGGCATCGTCGGTGGTTAGACGTGGTGAAGGATTACGATTGTGAGATCCTTTACCACCCGGGGAAAGCCAATGTTATGGCCGATGTGCTTAGCCGCAAGGCAGCGCCGATTAAAGATATTTGCTTGCGGATGACCGTAGTGACTCCACTTTTGGAGCAGATCTGAGAGGCCCAACTGGAGGCCATGAAGGAGGAACATCGGAAGAGCGAGCGTATTGTGGGTCAGGTTTCCTCCTTTAATTACGACATCCGAGGGTTATTGACACTACACCGCAGGGTGTGGGTTCCATACCACGGGGGTGTGTGCCAGGTTCTGATGGAGGAGGCACACAAATCCCAATTATCGATTTATCCTGGGGTGACGAAGATATACATGGATCTTTGACCCGATTACTGGTGGCCTGCATGAAGCGGTACGTCGCCTGGTATGTAGAGCGGTGCTTGACTAGCAGGAAGGTCAAGGCCGAGCACCAGAGGCCACACGACAAGATGCAGCCGCTAGACATTCCCATGTGGAAATGGGAAGATATTACTATGGATTTCATCACCAAGCTTCCCAGGACTGCACGGGGATTTGATTCGATTTCGGTCATCGTGGATCGGTTGACCAAGAGTGCTCACTTCATACCGATCCAGGAGAGCATCTCGGCCGATAAATTGGCCGATATCTACATCCGAGAGGTAGGGCTCGTCACGGAGTACCAGTTTCGGTGATTTCAGACTGAGACGTGCGGTTTACTTCCAGATTCTAGAAGAAGTTTCACGACGAATTGGGTACTCATCTGCACTTCAGCACTACTTTCCACCCACAGATAGATGGTCAGAGTGAGCGGACCATCCAGAATCTGGAGGATATGCTGCGGGCGTGTGGTTTAGACTTCGGAGGTAGTTCGGATACTTACCTTCCTTTGGCTGAGTTTTCCTTTAATAACAGTTATCATGCGAGTATTGACCATCCTCCCTTTGAGATGTTATACAAAAGTAAGTGCAGGACCCCGATATATTGAGGTGAAGTCAGATAGAGGGTCATGGGGAGCACTGAAGTGGTGCTCAAGACGACAACGAGGATTCAGCAGGTTAGGAGTAGGCTTCAGACTGCTCAGATTCGGCAGAAAAGCTATGCCGACAAGCATCGTTCGGACTTGGAGTTCTAGGTTGGGGATATAGTCCTCCTGAAGGTGTCACCTTGGAAAGGCGTCATTCGATTCAGGAAGCGAGGCAAGTTGGGCCCCAGTTATATTGGACCCTTCAGGGTTATTGCCCGGGTAGGCAAGGTGGCATATAGGTTGGACCTGCCATCTGAGCTCAGCCAGATTCATAGCATGTTTCACGTCTCCCAGTTACGGAAGTGTCTGGTGGACGACTCGACAGTAGTTCCCTTAGAGCATATTCAGGTGGATGACAGTCTGAACTACATCGAGCGGTCAGTGGCGATCCTCGACAGGAAGTCGAAGGATCTGAGGAACAAGAAGGTGGAGCTGGTGAAGGTGTAATGGTAGCACCGCAAGGGGTCGGAATGGACTTAGGAACCAGAGGAGAAGATGAGGGAGCATTACCCCGGGCTTTTTCCAGATTCAGCAGCAGACTTCGTAGACGAAGTCTAAAATAAGTGGGGGAGATTTGTAGCACCCGATTCCTAGTACGTATTTAAACTCAAGAATTGTTGCAATTTACTTTGGGACTCGGCGATTTGGAGGCCCAACTCGTCGAGTAGACTCGACTATTGATCGGGGGCTTAAGTGACCTACTCGATGAGTCGGAAGACCAACTCGATGAGTAGGAGCTGTCTGGACATAACCCTAATTTTCAGGGTTTGCACCGTATTTAAACACTTTATCTCGTTCCAAACCAGCCCCCATCACCCTCCCAACTCATAAAAACCCTAGATTGAAACCCTAAACCCTTTTTGAGTGATTTTGAGCTTGTTGCCATTTTGGGCTAGTTAGAAGGTTGAAGAGAAGAAGAAGGAGCTTGGGATTTCAGAAAGAGCAAGGATATCCAGAGGTTTTGCTTCATTTCCTGTTTATAGAATGTAAAAAGTCCAGTCCTTTCTTCTTCTTTCATTAGATACTCTTTTTTGGAGTAACTTAGGGCTTTTAGAAGCCATTTTGGAGCCATACTTGGATGCAACCACGAGTTTGGGATAAAGACTTCATATCTGGAGCCATTGAGGGTTCCCATGGCAAAAAGGTGCCAACTTTATGGCCATGGGAGACCCATGCATCATATAAACCCCTTTTTATGGCTTTTTTGAGACAAAGGCCCCATGCATGTACATCAAGTTTGAAGGTTTACGTATAAAATGGACCCTAGGAGGCCAGATCTATGGTTTTGACGCGTTAAGACCCATTTTAATCGACTGTATAGTTTTGGACAAAGAGGGACTCAGCGAGTCACTTGAGTGACTCAGCAAGTCAGGACGCTTTTTCCCCCGAAATGACTTCTGGAAATGGTTTTGGTTAAGTGGAAGGAACACTCAGCATGCTAGGGGTTTGTTTTGGAACTGGAAAATCATAGGACTCAACGAGTGTATGAACAGACTCGGCGAGTCCAAGGCAATCTCCCAACTCATGAAGACAAACTCGACGAGTTGTTCATAGAACTCGGTGAGTCATAGACTAGACACATTCATATGAAGCAGATGAAGTCAACGAGTTCAAGGATGAACTCGGCGAGTCGGTTGAAGATGGTCTCGATGCTATGGTTGAAGGTGAATTCGTCGAGTTCTTGCTAAACTCAACGAGTAGAGTCGGGGGTTGTATCATTTTGAAAGGATAGGGACTCGACGAGTTGGTGGACCAACTCGGTGATTCAAATCAACTAGATGTTGACTTTGACCAGGGTTTGACCTTGACTTTGACTTGGATTTGGATTGACCCTTGTAAGGGTTATGAGTATGCAGTAGTAATCGAAAAAAGTTGTTGCGTAGGGATTGGGGAGTAGAGACGAGTCAATTCCCGTATTGAGCACCGCGCAGATACTACACGACATCGAGGTGAGTTACCTTCCAGTAGCGGTGGGTCTACGTCCACAATGTCGGCCCACTAGTAGGAGTTGTATGTTAGGTGATTGTCTTTGTGATATTCATCTAGGATTGCTACTACCCGATAGGTTTATGTGCTGGCATGATATGCTATATGTGATCGTGGTAGTAGGGAGGGAATAGTCCTCAAGTTCGCATGTTAGGACCGAAGGGTAGGTCGGGCACCCCGGATATGCATGTCAGTATGTTATGTTATGATATATGTGGTAGTAGTAGCAGGGGTGAGATAGTCCCTAGGGTTCGGTTGTTAGGACCGACGGGTAGGTCAGCACCCTAGAATGGCTTGACATAGGTAGGTTAGCACCCCAAAATGGCTTGACATGGGTAGGTCAGCACCCCAGAACTGCTTGACATGGTAGGTCGGCACCCCTGAATGGCCGGACCGGGTAGGTCGGGCACCTCAGAATTGCCCGGCAGTATATTTTGTTATGAGATTGTATGGTATGTGGTATGATGAGGGAACTCACTAAGCTTCGTGGTTACAGTTTTCAGTTTTGTTTCAGGTACCACTTCAGCGAAGGGAAGGAGCCGGCGCGGTAGCGGCACATCACACACACGCAGGATTTCCGCATTATGAGATTTTTTGGGATTGTACTCTGACATTGTTACTATTTTTACAATATGATTTTGAGACATGAGATTATGGTTTTTATGAAATGATATGACTCAATTATGTTTTCTTATAAATGTTTTCTAAATTGTTATATCAAAAATGAAATTTTTGGTATTGAAATTTGGGACGTTACAACCACACAAAAATTCGTAGTTTAGGAATATTTATCGTTCAGATTCGATTTCTACTGTTTGTAATCCGTTTTTGGCCATGTCAGGCTAAAAACTCAAATTTCAGTTTCGCAAGACGTAACCTTTTCGTATGATTAATCATTAGGCACTATGTTTGACTATGATTAGTTTGATCTATTCTGTGTTAAATTGAGTGTTTGATTTTGATTTCAATTTCTGTTGGCCAGTTAAATTGTTTGTGAATCATTCTAGTCACCTAATTGTTTAGATCCGTAATTGTCTAGATTAATTGGTAAAAAGTGACAAGTATTAGATAACTCTGACTTTAGGGTTAACTCTAATATGAAATGATCAAACAAGTTTTAACGCCTCCGAGCTTATGAGAGGTATTGAACTTTACTGAGAATTACACTGTGTCTTATGCAACTTTTCTTTGTTAATCAAGAGCTTGTTTGATTAATTTAGTAAAAAGTTAGGTTTAATTCAAAGAACTTATTTTGATTAAATGATTTTTTTAATAGATGTCATTAGATCTTGTTAATGAACTTTAGTACCAGTTTAAACAAGTGGATAGTCAAATATTGTGTTGAAGGTTAATTATATGATTAGGGGAGTCACCGCGAAACTGGAATTACTTTCTCTTATTTGAATTTTCACCACCTTAAATTTAGTTATTATTTTGTCATTTTAGATTTCTATTAGTTCAATTTTCAGAAATAACCCCCCCTTATGTTTATTGCATTCTTCAAGAATTAGTTCACGCCTTACGCAAAGAGGTGTAAACATTAGGACGTGTCCTTGAGGATCCGACCCTGCTTACCTGTACTACCTATTAGTGCAATAAAGCAATTTATTTATTATTTTAATTTGTTTAAATCATGTACGACAACGGTCTTAGCAGTTAAGCATAGTCAACATGCTACGAGCATTGATCTAAGAGATGACATTGGTTTTAGCAGTTAGATGATTCGCTTGAAACTTGTAACATGATAAATGTAATTGATTTTTAGTGATTGAATAATAGAGATTATTTATGGGTTTGTTTAATTCCTTTGTCAATTATTTATTCTTGTGTTTCGTTTTGCATGTTTTACTTCTTGGATAATTTGATTATTCGAAGCTCCACATTCGCTCATACTTTAGAAAGTAAGTAGTGAATGAAGACTGTCATGAATTAGATTGTAGATTGTCTAAAGAGTTTAGACATAGCAATTGTGCTGCTTCAACATTCGTGAGTATTTAGAAAATGGAGATTTGAGTATTGGATAAACTCACACTTAAAGAATTATTTCATGGATTATATCACAAGTAATTATGAGACGATAATATCTTATATTCTTCAAACGAAGATATATGAGTTGTAATTTACAAGTCGGTTGTACATTGGTATTGTGAATACGCATTAGTAACTTGATATTATAAAATGCAGTGTCATGTACGATTTGGTGAGTAAAGGATACAAGAAGATGAGTTAAACTTTATTCGTTCCTTTTTCCCTAACGGGAAAAACTATATCTTTGTCCCCCTCGGTGATTTGGTGTTGACTTATAGTGTTGGGTTTAACGATGACTAAATTGATGTATTCAATTAGTAAGTCTTATGAGGTCATCACAAATTAGGAAATCGGGAAATAGAATTTTGGACAATGAGAATGATTCTAATCTATGTATCGTGTCCATACAGTATCTTGTAGAATGAAAGAATATTTGATCACTTATCTTAGGACTAATGTCTGATTAGATCAAAGACTGGAGTTGCTTTAAGAAGTATCCTTTGCTGTTAGTTTAGAAGTTATACTCGCAATTATAGTTATAGACTTATCTAAATGTGAGATTGTTGAATTAGGTGTCTAAGTCAATAAGTAAATTGGTATATACTTGAACTATTGACAAAGTCCTTTTGGGTTGCCCTCGAACCTAGTAACTGAATAGGATGACTTTTAGTAATTGAATATGAAGACTTTCAGAGAGAGAGAGAGAGACAGAGAGAGAGAGAGAGAGAGAGACTGATTTATTGATTTATTATATGGTTAATAAATAAAAATAAAGGTTTTATTAATATATTTTGAGAATAATATATATAATTAAAATAATATTATTTAATTAAGAACTAATAAGAAATTAATTAGAATTAATTTTAGAATTAATTGGATTAATTAAAAGAGGAATGACCTAAGCTGTAATTGTTTAATAGTTGAAAAAAGGATTCTAAAACATTCACCATAAGGGATGGACGGTTTTGGGAGGAGTATTCTAGGGTTTCTAGAATATCTTTTGAAGATAATTAAGAAATAAAGATAATTGCCTAATTTGAAATAATAGTATTATATTCAAATTAGATCCTTACCTCTTCATATTTTCATCCATCACTTCTCTCAAGAGCATAGCCAAAATTATACATATCCTCTCATCTCTCTTCAAGTTTCCTAGTTGTTAGGGTTTTAGTGTAAACCATCCACAAGATTTTTGGTACTTGCTTCCTAAAGCTCTTGAAGAAAGTTTCGATTAGTTATTCACAACAATAACTAAAAGGTATGTAAACCCTAACATTTTTATGTTTTTCGAAATTCATTAGGGTTTATATAGGGTTCTTTTGATGTCCATAATTTATAGCTTTCAATAGTGAAAACATATATCCAATTAGGTTGCTTGTAAACTTCGAGGTTATGTTATTTTCCGCCACATGATTTTTTTAACCTATAAAACCTATCATACAAAGATAATTTTCATTGGTTGTATGTTATACTATGACAATAAATAAGTGTCACGGATAGTCACTATCGAAGGTGTTATTGCTTTTGAGACACCCACAGTTTACATATGGACAGATGTATGTTGCATTGTCAAGAGTTAAAAGTAAAGATAGATTAAAAATATTAATTTTAGATAAAGATGAGAAACTTACCCATACGACATATAATGTTGTATCCAAGAAAGTCTTTGAAATTTATGATTCACAAAAATAATTGACAATATTTCAATAGTTGTTATTATTATTATATATTAACTAACTTATTTATTTATCATTTTGTCTGTATATATTTATCAATTGTAAATTAAATAATGTTTAATGTTTAAATCATTATTTTCATCATCATTTTATAAGTACGTTCATTTTTATTATTTATTTATTATTATTTTTTTTGAACACCAAGAAAGTTTTTATTATAGAAATTAAGCTAGCGAGTGGCTAGAAGAAAGTTACAAGCATACCCGAGACGGGTTAGTACACCAATCAAACCATTTGATTTGATTACCTTTTCTACTTCTATTTTTAAGCGATAAATAAACATAAACTTGCACTTCACTTACTAAGATTTTGACCTGCTTCACCTTGTTGCTGAAGATATGATCATTCATATAACACCAAAGGATCCAAATAAGAGCAAAAATAACAACAGACTTTACACTCCCCATCGTGGTTCTGCATAACGAACCATAAGTGATATCAAACATCTCATCGGTCGATCATGGATTGATTGGGATAACCGACCACCAGAGGTTTGCGTGAGCTGCAACTTCTTTTACCATAGAACATTCTAAAAATAGGTGATTCTCATTTTCCTGGAACGCATTACAGATGGGACAAAGACCACATCCTACGTTGATGCCTCTATGAGCAAGGTTTAGACGAGTGGGTAATCTATTGCGTCTCGCCCTCCAAATGAGGACATTCACTTTCCGATCGAGGTGCTAGATTATTCCAAACCGTTTTGATTGGATTGTGATCCAAGTATTCACTATCTATGAGTCTTCACATGGATGATACAGTGAACAGACCATTGGCTTATTTTCAATTCTCATCTTGAACTATGAAGTGATCATTGAGGGTTATGTTATATTTTCCTAAGGATAGAGTAATGTTAGAAATTTTACCCCACACACCAGATCTGTTACTTAATGACCAAATCTGCCCCAACCCTCCATCGGGCCTAGGATAGCCTCTATCTGTTACTTGTTGAAATAGTAAAAAAAAAATTATATCATTTGTATTTATATAAATTATTACTAAAAAATATGTAAAGCTTACCACTTTATATTAATTAAGAAAAAAAAAAAAAACTAATGTAACCCACGGTCTCGTATCTATATCGAGATGATATTTGAACTACCAAACATTTGAGCCTGGGATTGCTGTGGTAAAGATTATATTGTATAAAGAGAATCTTAAGCAGGTCCAATCTGAGTCGCCTAAAATTGGATGCCAAGTCATTGGGCCCCACTTTCCATACACATTTACCACTATATAACCTCTTCTCCTAACCCTAACCCTTTCTTCATTCCATCCACCCTTCATCCTTCCCACACACGACTAGGGTTTCTCTGCCTCAAACCCAATCATAACATGCCAACTGGGTTTTGCTCCTTCTTCATCTTCTTCCGTTTCTTCTGCACAACACCTTTCAATTTTCAAAACCACGAAAGTCATTGGTTACTGGTGCGGCATCTTCAAGATTCACATGCCAATATTCAACTCTAGATAAGTTTTTGGTTAATGGGTAATGAGAATCTTGATGATGCTGCATCAGAAATCAATCGACTACATTCCATTTACTACGGTTGCTCTGAATCTTATATAGAAAGGTAAACGTTATTAATTTCCGTACGTGTGTGTTTCTGTATGCTTTATCATATTATTAATTAAGCCCATCATGATTTTTCTTATGTCTATAGTCAATATCAAGTAGCCTTGGGTCGATAAAAAGTGCTATTTTTGTTCTTATTACCGATCTTTTGGTTAATTAAGTTTCTCTTGCTAATGTAATTGAATGGTGTTTTGCGGATATATGATGGGATCTTAATAGGCTCTAACAATATTGTCCAAGATAAAGAAACGGAAACAGAAACCGTATAACGCACATATATACACCTTTGCAAACTATCTCGTTCTCTGAAGAAGAACAACACCATTGAATTACAGGATCTGCTGATAGAAAGCGGTGAAGTCATCTAATTCGTACTTATTTATTTTAAAATGATATCTTCGTACTTATTTATTTAAAAATCATATCTGGGCGTCTTTTAAATTTTCATAATCTTCATGAATTAGTAGTTTATATGAGATCAAAAGATTTTTGTTTTTCTTTTGGTGCCTCAGTTACAGATCTTAGGGAGCAACGAAATTTCCTTTCTTCTTAGGCTGCCCGTGTATGGAAAACCATCTTACACGTCAAAGCTGACGTGGCCGACTTTCCCACGCGTAAAGGGCATGTTCTATTGTTCGCTTTTGAACACCATTAATTTCCACAACCTACTGCAATTGTTGTGGAATGGTGAGATGATGATGTGGCTTTCTCTTCACTTCCTCTTCATTACGTACCTTTTCACCGGTATGTCACCGGATAGCCTTAAAGAGAAGAAGCGCATCTGAAAAGTTGGATTCATTTCGATTGCAGTGATCTGATCACCAATCTTCTGGTTAATGTGAATATTGAAATAGTGTTCAATCTCGGCATCTTGTTTTATTTGCTTATATGTATACAAAAGTAAATCTAACGCACCTAATTTGCTTAATATATAATACAAGCGTCACTATATTAATTCTTAATAGTGGAGTATATCGGGTAAGTTCTGATCATGATTTCAAAAACATGAATAATAATTTGAGACAACTGAGGCTTCTAAATGTGGTAAACTGTTGTGATGATAAAGAAATATATATATATATATATATATATATATATATATATATATATATATATATATATATATATATATATATATATATATATATATATATATATATATATATATATATATATATATATATATATATATATATATATATATATATATAATACGCATATTCGTTTGAACTTGATCACAAGGAAATCGAGAGTTTCCCCAAGTCATGTGTTTAAAACTGTTAACTCCGTCACACAAGCATCATGGCAAAATTTGATGTTTAGGGTTCTTCGCATGAACCATATATATATACTCATAGAAATTAGAAAAAATATTCTCTATTTGTTGCAACTAGTATAGTTTACGGTAAGTTTCTTTTAACTTGTTCAATGAATCGATTGATATAAATCTTGAGTAATAGAAAAAGTTGGAAGGCATGTCTAGTGAATTTTATTGGAAGGAAGAACATGTGGTTGTAGTATTGTTTGCACCAAATTATTGACTCTCATGGTACTAGATGATGGTGATAGCTTCAAACTCCAGCTGCGCTTCCTCGATTTTGGTTATTCAATCTCTTTTTTATATATATATATATATATATATATATATATATATATATATATATATATATATATATATATATATATATATATATATATATATATATATATATATATATATATATATATATATATATATATATATATATATATACACACAAGTAGGTTCATGCAAAAACATAAATATCATGCGAAAACGCGAAAACAGATTTTATCTTATAAAAATCAAACACAAATACTATACAAATTAAATTTATTAGCAATAAATTATTGATAATAAGTTTATATTGGATTATGTTATGATAATATAGATTTAAAGACGATTTTATCAACTATTTTTTTTTCACGTTCTTGACCACGTTTAAATTTATGTTTTCATAATAAAAATTTCAAAATTGATATTTTGCTAATATGAAATAATTTCTCATGTGTAATCGATTCAAAGTTTGGATGAATTATTGTCCAAAATATAAGGTTGAGGTGGCAAAATCTCATAGTTTTTTCTTGTTTTCGCGTTTTCACAAATTATTTGTATTTTCGCATTAACCCTTCCATATATATATATATATATATATATATATATATATATATATATATATATATATATATATATATATATATATATATATATATATATATATATATATATATATATATATATATATATATATATATATATATATATATCCTCATTTTAATTTAAATAAAAAACAATATAATATATGTAATTACACAGTCACAGATGCAGTTGTGCAGACGTTTTTTTAACTAATTAACCATTATATAAATGGCCTTGTTGGTGATACAATTTGACGGCTCTTGCGTTTATTTGTAATTTGAAAAATCTAACATTGTATTTTCAAGCTCGTTGTAACAGTACTCTGCATAAAACCTATGATAATGATGTAAGAAAAAATAACACAATGTTTTGTTATAGAACTTTTTAAAAAGCTTTAAAAATAAGGTCGTTTTGTGTTGTACATGCACGACTGCATTAGCAACGGGGCGTTTGCACTTCACTTATTTCTAAATAAAAGTGCGTAAGGGAATAAACTCCTGTCATATAACCTGCTAATTAGTTAAGCAGTTAATTATACATCCTCGTATATTCTTCTTGTTACACAGTCACTATCATTAAACTAATTAATAGCTATTTGAATTAAAAATCCACTCCTGTGACTGAACATAAAGAATTAAAAAAATACAAGAATCTGAAAGGGATTTAAATCAGGCGTTATTAATTTATGCAACGCGTTCTGATTAAAAAATCAACGATTTTTACTTTTAGTATATGGAGTAATTTATATATGGTGCCCTACTCAAGATTTACATGATCTTTGCCAAAAGAAACCAAATTCTGAGTAGCTTTTTTTCCATGTACTAGTTCTTTAGGGCCACATCAATAATGCTTGTCCTTCTCAATACATATGTAGTAGTACCTAGCCCATCAAAATTAATAATTATATTGGTGAATATGCATAAGAAATATTAAAATATATGAAAATTAATACGGTTTTAAATATTTTCCAACAAGTTGTTTATAAACTAACTGAAACTACAAATACGATAGTTAGAATTATCGCTCGCATTATAACCCTCCAAATTCTAATCGTCTTTCCCGATCAAAATTCATAAGGGAGTAGGAGTACTATACTACTAGAACACATATTATACATACACCTATAGCATTTTGTAAACAATGTGGCCCTTATTTGTCCTTTCATGTCGTGATATTGCATTAAACCAAAAACATGTAGAAGGGTTCAAAACGACATGTTAGTACAGACAACTATGTATGTATGTAGTTTTAATATTTTATTTATCTATTTATTTATTTTTGCATTTTGAAAGGCATTCTTAGTTATTGTTTTATGAAGCTAGCAAGGCAGAAACCGATAATTAATCTAAGATTGCAGATAAGTTTTCAACCATTTTTTATTGTTTTTTGATCATCTCTGAAATATATATATATATATATATATATATATATATATATATATATATATATATATATATATATATATATATATATATATATATATATATATATATATATATATATATGTTTAGGTTCTATGGAAAACAAAAAACCCTAAAAAAAACCCTAAAGATCATAAATATGTATCAAAAAAATACTTAGACATCACAAATCTTTTTTTTTATTATTATTATTTTATATTATGAATTTTCACAGCTTTTTCTTTATTTTCGCTGAAATTTTTTTTGAAATAAAAACAAAAAAAAATATCGATTTTTTTTTTATTTTTTTCAGCGATTGTGTAAATAAATCTGCGATTTTAGGGTAAAAGATGTCAAAAAAAAATTATGAGCTCTAAGGTTTTTTTTTTTTTTATGTATTTTTATGATTTTTAGGGTTTTTTTGTTTTCCATATAACCCTTCTCTCTCTCTCTCTCTCTCTCTCTCTATATATATATATATATATATATATATATATATATATATACTAGATGAATACCCGCGCATTGTGCAGAAACACCCATATAGTTGAAGTCTTTAAATATGTTTACTTTTTTGATATAACAATAACGTTGTTATTAAATTAGATATAACAATTTGTATATTAAATTGATATAATATATTGATTATTTTGAATTATATGGTAATATGTACATCTATTATAACTTCATAATCTCAATCGTTTGAATGACTTCTATCCGCGAATTACACATGAATAAAAGTAAAGAGAATATATGGTTTAATGTTATTTATATTTGTTGTTATTGTTAATTAACTTTTTAAAATTTATTTGGTTAATGTTTTAATTTCTATCATTATAATTATTTAAAACATCAAACATTATTTGTTGATTTTAAAAGTAACAATATAATCATTTATATAGATTTATTTTTAACTATTTTTATTGTAAGTTATTTTAATCTATTTATTTGAAAACTTTTAACAATTATAAAAATATTTTTAGGTAATATTTTAGTTTAATTGATATTACAATTTAGTTTTTATATTTATCACTACAATTTATCATTTTCAACTATTTACAAAATATTATTTAGTTTTTTAAGAGGAACAGAAATCTATATTTAAGTTGACATTGTAATATGATATTTAAGTTAACACTTTAAGTATTTTGTCCAAATTATTCAAAAGTTGTAGCTTTAAACTAATAAAGGTTTACATATAACAACATAGTAAATCTAATAAATTAAATATAATATGTTAAAAGTTAAAGACATAACTTTATAAGTAGAAGTGATGATATTACTTTAAAATTAATATTTAGTTTATTTATAATTACACTTTAGATTTAATATTTATTTAAACTTATTAACCAACTTATAATCATTATAAGAAAGACACTACAATTTGTCACTTTTAACTATTTATAAAACATTCTTTGGGTTGTCTAAGTTAAACTAAAATTTATATATAATTTGACCCTGTAATGTAATATTTAAATTAATAATTTAAGTGTTTTATACAAATTGTTCCAAAATTGTATCTTTAAATTGATAATAGTTTACATCCGACATTATATTAAAGCTAATAAATTAAGTATAATATATTAAAAGTTAGATAAACATAATTTTATAAGTAGAAGTAAAAATATTATTTTAATATTAAAATTTAGTTTATATATGTTTATACTTTAGGCTTGATATTTATTTAACCTAATTAACCAAATTATAATTATTATTAGAAAGAAATTGAAAAGTCATGAGAGTTTCAAATGAATGTGGTGAAAGAAAAAATACATGAGAGTTTCAAATTAATGTGGTGAAAGTAAAAATGCTTCATTTATAAGTATACTAGACGAATGCCCGTTGCACAAAAGCATCTATATAGTTGAAATCTTTATAAATATATGTTTTTTTTAAATATAACAATAATATCGTTGTTAAATTTGATATAATAATTCTTATACTATGTTGATATAGTATATTGATTATTTTGAATTATATGATAATATATACATCTATTAAAACTGCATAATCCCATTCTTATGAATGACCTCTACCTGCGAGTTACTCATGAAACTAAATATAATATTTGGTTTAATATTATTTATAGTTGTTGTTATTGTTAATTCATTTTTAAAATTTACTTTCTTAACCTTTTAATTTCTATCACTGTAATTATTTAAAACATTAAACAATTTTTTTTATTTAAAATATGACAATATAATCATTTATATAAAGTTATTTTTAACTATTGTTATTGTAAGTTATTTTAAGCTACTTATTTCAAAACTTTTAACTATTATAAAAATATCTTTAGGAAATATTTTAGTGAATTGATATTACAATTTAGTTTTTGTATTTAGTACTACAATTTACCACTTTTCACTATTCACAAAATATTCTTTGGGTTTTTTTTAATTGAAATTGAAATTTATATTGAAGTTGATCCTGTAATGTTATATTTAAATTAACAATTTAAGTATTTTGTCCATACAGTTCAAAAGTTGTAGCTTTAAACTGATAATGGTTTACATACAACAACATATTAAATCTAATAAATTAAGTATAATATGTTAAAAGTTAAAGACATAACTTTATAAGTAGAAGTAAAATATTATTTTAATATTGAAAATTACTCTACTTTTTATTACACTTTAGGTTTGATACTTATTTAACCTTATTAACCAATTTATAATCATTATTAGAAAGACATTACAATTTATCACTTTTAACTATTTATAAAATATTCTTTTGGTTGTTTAAGTTTAACTGATTATATTTAAATTAACAATTTAAGTATTTTATACAAATTGCGTTGCGCAGAAGCATCTATATAGTTTAAATGTTTACAAATATATGTTTTTTTTTATAAATATAACAATAATGTCGTTAAATTTGATATAATAATTTTTATACTAAGTTGATATAGCATATTGATTATTTTGAATTATATGATAATATATACATGTATTAAAACTGCATAATCTCAATCCTATGAATGACCTCTACCTTCGGGTTACTCATGAAATTAAATATAATATATGGTTTAATATTATTTATAGTTGTTGTTATTGTTAATTCATTTTTAAAATTTATTTGCTTAACGTTTTAATTTCTATTAGTGTAATTATTTAAAGCATCAAACAATTTTTTTTTTGATTTTAAAGGTAACAATATTATCATTTATATAGAGTTATTTATAACTATTGCTATTGTAAGTTATTTTAAGCTACTTATTTCAAAACTTTTAACGATTATAAAAATATCTTTAGGAAATATTTTAGTTAAATTGATATTACAATTTAGTTTTTGCATTTAGTACTACAATTTATCACTTTTCACTATTCAGAAAATATTCTTTGGGTTTTTTAAGTGGAACTGAAATTTATATTGAAGTTGATCGTGTAATGTTATATTTAAATTAACAATTTAAGTATTTTGTCCATACAGTTTAAAAGTTGTAGCTTTAAACTGATAATAGTTTACATACAATAACATACTAAATCTAATAAATTAAGTATAATATGTTAAAAGTTAAAGACTTAACTTTATAAGTATAATGAAAAATATTATTTTAATATTGAAATTTACTTTACTTTTTATTACACTTTAGGTTTGATACTTATTTAACCTTATTAACCAATTTATAATCATTATTAGAAAGACGCTACAGTTTATCACTTTTAACTATTTACAAAATATTATTTGGGTTGTTTAAGTTTAACCAAAATTTTATATTTAAGTTCATCCTATAAGGTTATATTTAAATTAACAATTTAAGTATTTTATACAAATTGTGTTGCGCAGAAACATCTATATAGTTGAAATCTTTACAAATATATGTTTTTTTAAATATAACAATAATGTCGGTGTTAAATTTGATATAATAATTCTTATACTAAGTTGATATATTATATTGATTATTTTGAATTGTATGATAATATATACATGTATTAAAACTGCATAATCTCAATTTTATGAATGACCTCTACCAGCGGGTTACTCATGAAATTAAATATAATATATGGTTTAATATTATTTGTAGTTGTTGTTATTGTTAATTCATTTTTAAAATTTATTTGCTTAACGTTTTAATTTTTATTAGTTTAATTATTTAAAACATCAAACAATTTTGTTTTTATTTTAAAGGTAACAATATTATCATTTATATAGAGTTATTTTTAACTATTGTTATTGTAAGTTATTTTAAGCTACTTATTTCAAAACTTTTAACGATTATAATAATATCTTTAGGAAATATTTTAGTTAAATTGATATTACAATTTAGTTTTTGCATTTAGCACTACAATTTATCACTTTTCACTATTCATAAAATATTATTTGGGTTTTTTTAAGTGGAACTGAAATTTATATTGAAGTTGATCGTGTAATGTTATATTTAAATTAACAATTTAAGTATTTTCTCCATACAGTTTAAAAGTTGTAGCTTTAAACTGATAATGGTTTACATAAATAACATATTAAATCTAATAAATTAAGTATAATATGTTAAAAGTTAAAGACATAACTTTATAAGTAGAAATAAAAATATTATTTTAATATTGAAATTTAGTTTATTTTTTATTTCACTTTAGGTTTGATACTTATTTAACCTTATTAACCAATTTATAATCATTATTAGAAAGACATTACAATTTATCACTTTTAACTATTTACAAAATATTTTTTTGGTTGTTTAAGTTTAACTAAATTTTATATTTAAGTTGATCATGTAATGTTATATTTAAATTAACAATTTAAGTATTTTATACAAATTGATCAAAAATTGTAGGTTTAAAATGATAACGGTTTACATACAACATATTAGACCTATTAAATTAAGTATAATATGTTAAAAGTTAAAAACAAACTTTATAAGTAGAAGAGAATATATTTTTTTTAATATTGAAATTTAGTTTATATATGATTACACTTTAGATTTTATATTTATTTAACCTTATTAACCAACTTATAATAATTATTAGAAAGAAATTGAAAAGTCATGGGAGTTTCAAATGAATGTGGTGAAAGGAAAAAATGCATGTGAGTTTCAAATGAATGTCGTTTAAGAAAAAATGCAAGCTTTATAAGTATATAATGATAATGATATATATATATATATATATATATATATATATATATATATATATATATATATATATATATATATATATATATATAGGGTTAAGATCAAATGTGAATAATAAATATTGTGTGAGTGTGTGACCAAATTTTGATCATTAGATTAAGAAGAATGAATGGATATGATTTTTGGGTACATGTTATTAACATAGACTCTCATGTACTATATAATTACAATTATTAATTATAATGACAATTATGACATTTAATAAATAGAAATATATGATAAGTATCTACAATTTAAGCAATGACGTAAAATTAGTTAATAGAAGTCAAATCAAATCTCATATTTTATTAATTACACTTAAGTTAAATTAGATTTTTTGAGAATACGTCTTCATTCAACATATATTTTAATTCTTTCATTCTTAAACAATATTATGTTATTTAATAGTTTTTTATTCTCTCTGTCTTACAAAATATAATTTTCTGAGAAGTATCATTCTTAAAGAATATAAGATAATAACATTCTTAAAGAATACACCTCATATATAAGATAATAACATATCATTCTTTGAGAAAAATGTATTACAATACAATAAAAATATTAAATATACAAATAAGAACCATTTTTATAATATAAAACAAGAATATATACAACATTTTAAAGAATATCCACAAATTTGTGTACTATATTCCTTAAGAACATTTCATCTTTTTTTAGAATATACAAAAACGATTATAATATATCTTACATTCTTTAAGAATCTATGATTATTCTTGAAGAATTCTTCCTTTCTTTTCGATGGTTTTTCCATGCATCTTCATTGTTTTTTGATGTTTTCCAAAAACGGCTATTTTTTTTACATGCAACATTCTCGAAAAATCAATCATTTTTTAGTCATTCATTCTTAAAAATATATGTTGGTTTCATTCTTTCCCAACATTTTCTATTAAAGAATCACATAGCAATGCAAATATTTTCTTTTAAAGAATCACATATCAATGCACACATTCATTTATTGTTTAAGAATCACATTAATGTTATGTATTCTTTAAGAATTAGAGATACTTTGAGGAACAAAACTCCAAGAATGTTAAGAGATTTAACCTTTTTTTTTCATTTCACTTGACAAGAAGACGTGATTAAACAAGGTTACCTTGGACTCAACTTTCCCTTTTTTCCAAATCTTATAAGTCCCTTCCACGGCGAGACTTTAAGCAAAACCGAATCTCCAATCTCAAAAGCCATCGGTCTTCGCTTTTTGTCAGCATAGCTCTTTTGACGATCTTGAGCTGCTAACATTCTTTCTCTAATTATTTTCAACTTTTTAGCGGTTTGATGAACCATCTCTGGTCCCATAAACTGCTTTTCCCCAGCCTCAAGCCAACAAGACGGCGTACGACACTTCTGTCCATACAAAGCTTGATAAGGTGCCATCTTAATGCTCGAGTGAAAACTATTATTGTAGGAAAATTCTACCAAAGGTAAATGTTCATCCCAATTACCTAGGAATTCCAAGGTACATGCTCTCAGCATATCTTCAATTGTTTGTATTGTTCTTTCACTCTGACCATCAGTCTGCGGATGGTAAGCTGTGCTTAAACATAACTTGGTACCCATTTCCTCTTGTAGACTTTTCCAAAACCTTGAGGTGAAACGGCTATCACGATCCGATACAATCGTTAACGGAACACCGTGAAGCCTCACAATTTCCTTCACGTAAGAATTCGCAAGCTTTTCCATAGACCATTTCTCCTTGGCTGCTATGAAATGCGCACTCTTAGTGAATCGATCAACGACCACCCAAATCATGTCGTGACCATTCTTTGTTCTGGGCAGTTTAGTGACAAATTCCATAGCAATGTCTTCCCACTTACCCATAGGCACAGACAATGGTTCTAAACTCCCGTAAGGTTTCTGATGTTGTGTCTTTACTCTCGCACAAGTCACACACTCAGCCACATACTTTGCAACATCAAGCTTCATCGTTGGCCACCAGTAGTAGGGTTTCAGGTCCCTATACATTTTAGTGCTACCAGGATGAATTGAGTACATGGTTTTGTGAGCTTCTTCCATCAGAAGATCCCTAATTCCTCCTGACTTAGGTACCAAAATACGATCTTGGAATACCTTCAGTCCATGACCGTTTGTACCAAACACCAACGTTTTACCCAAACGTTCCTCCTTTCGGTCATTTTTTTCAGAAGCTTCCTCTTGAGCTTTCTTTATACTTTCCACAATGGTCGAGACAACTTCAATTCTCAACGCTCTTGGCCTTTTCCTTTCAAGATTGACTTTCCGACTGAGAGCATCAGCAACAACATTAGCTTTACCGGGGTGGTAAAGTATCTCACAGTCGTAGTCTTTAAGTAATTCTAGCCAGCGTCGTTGCCTCATATTCAATTCTTTCTGATTAAAGAGATATTGGAGACTCTTATGATCAGTAAAAAGTTTGCACTTCGTGCCATAGAGGTAATGCCTCCATATTTTCAGAGCGAAAACTACCGCTGCCAACTCCAAATCATGAGTCGGGTAATTCTTTTCATGCTCTTTCAGCTGTCGAGACGCATATGCTATCACCTTTTCTCTTTGGGTCAAAACACAACCCAATCCAACCCCAGACGCGTCGCTATAAACGGCGAAGTCTTCAACTCCATCGGGTAGAGAAAGTATCGGTGCGTCGCATAGCTTCTTCTTTAACTTCTCGAATGTTTCTTTATGCTTATCACTCCAAGCATAAGTAGCTCCTTTGTGGGTCAAAGTTGTTAATGGAGTAGCGATCGAAGAAAAGCCTTGGATAAACCTTCGGTAATATCCGGCTAATCCTAAAAAGCTTCGAACCTCCGTGGGACTTTTCGGTTGTTCCCACTTCATCACAACTTCGATCTTCGCTGGATCAACCATTATCCCCTCTTGGTTGACCACATGACCCAAGAATTAGACTTCACGAATCTAAAAATCACATTTGGAGAACTTCGCATACAACTTCTCCTGCTTCAAAACTTCTAACACTTCTCGCAAGTGTCTGCCATGCTCCTCCTGGCTTTTCGATAAATCAGAATGTCGTCTATGAACACTATCACAGATTCATCAAGGAACGGATTACAAACCCTATTCATCAAATCCATGAACGCTGCCGGAGCATTGGTTAGTCCAAATGACATAACCAAGAACTCGTAGTGTCCATATCTAGTTCTGAATGCAGTCTTCTCGATATCTTGCTCTCTTACTTTCAGCTGATGATATCCTGACCTTAGATCGATCTTCGAGAAATAGCTCGAACCTTGCAATTGATCAAATAGGTCATCAATCCTCGGCAACGGATATCTATTCTTTACTGTTGCCTTGTTCAGCTCTCTATAATCGATGCACATTCTCATAATTCCATCTTTCTTCTTCACGAACAACACCGGAGCTCCCCAGGGCGATGAACTAGGTCTAATGAAACCTTTGTCCAATAACTCTTGAAGTTGCATCATCAGCTCCTTCATCTCCGTCGGTGCTAATCGATAGGGTGCTTTTGCTATTGGCGTGGTTCCTGGTAACAAGTCTATTCTGAACTCTACTTGTCTATCAGGTGGTAATCCAGGAAGATCTTCGGGAAATACTTCCGGATAATCACACACCACTGGAATACTCTGCATCACCTTCTTTTCCTTCTTAGCATCGATCACGAATGCTAAATATGATGTACATCCCTTGGTAAAACACTTTCTGGCTTTCATTAGAGAAATGATTCCAGAATTCACTCTGCGTTTGTCCCCATACACCATAAACGAATCTTTACCAGGCGGGTTTACTTTAACTATCTTCTTCTTGCACAAAATTTCGGCATCATTGGCGCTAAGCCAATCCATTCCTAACACGATGTCGAAACCATTAAGATCGATGGGCAATAATTTCTCGTGAAACTTATTCCCATTAAGGTCAATTAAGATGTCTTTCATACGATGGCTAATAGGTACAAACTTGCCACTAGCTACTTCGACTAATAAAGCATTATCTAGTCTATTAACAGGCAAAGCTAGCTTTCTACCAAACTCATGCGAAATAAAGGAGTAGTTGGCTTCAGAATCAAACAAAATTTGAGCAGGTAATTCGTTTACGAGAGAGGTACCTGAAGTGACATCAGCTTCATCTTTCGCAGCCTCAAGTGTCATCTGGAAGGCTCTCGCCTTCGGCTTTGGTGGAATGTTGGGCCTAGCTGCCTCCTTCTTCTTCGGACAGTCTTTCAAAATATGCCCCTCTTCATTACAACCAAAACACATCCTTTTGTTGTTCGGACATTCATTGGCAAAATTTCCAACCTTCCCACACTTGTAGCAGGTCACATCCTCGCTACATTTCCCAAAGTGCTTCTTCTTACACTTATCACACCACTTTGCTTCGCCTCCTTTTCCTCCAAACTTTTTCGAATCAGATTTCGAAAATTTGCTTCTTTTACCGGAACCAGATGTTCCCTCAAACTTTCTTTTCTCACCAACCTCAACCTTGACGGTGGTTCTTCCCTTGATCATGTTCTCAACAGACTTGGCAGCCCAGATAGCTGCCTCTAGAGTAAGTGCCTGACGTACTGGCACCTCGTACTCCCATGGGAGTCCCTTTGCATACCGGTCCACCTTTGTCAACTCGTCTGGGACGATACGCAAGGCAAACTCCATCTTATCGGTGAAGCTATTGGTGTAGTCATCAACTGACATGCTGCCTTTCGTCAATGTCAGGAACTTGTTCTCCAACTCCAACAAATTTTGAGCCGAGCAGAACTTGCGCTTGAACTGCACCAAGAACTCTGCCCATGACAATTGCAGTGGCTCATTAGGGCTCAACGTCTTCCCTAGAGTGTTCCACCAACGAACGACTCCACCTCGGAATTGTTGCACGGCATAGATAGTCTGCAACTTGCCTCTGCAGCCACATGTCATAAAGGCTAACTCCATTTCGGAGATCCAATCCATAACTCCAATCGGATCCTCCTTTCCATTGAAGGTCGATGGTTTGCAAGTTAGAAAATCCTTGTACTTGCATCCCATTCCATCATTCCTTCCATCATGGTTGTTTTGCCTAACTATCGGTGGGTTGGCTTGACCAATAGACCCACTGAAGTTTCCCCCTTCCGAGTGCCCTTCATTTAATTCAGGCTCCTCCACACGAATTGACAGTTCTTCACAATGCTGCTGAAGCAACCATCTAGTTTCATCCATCTGACGATCCAACATCGTCTGAATCATCATTTGCACACCAGCCATGGTTATTGGCTCAGGTGCTGCTGCTACGATAGGTACTTGCTCAATCACTGGTGGTTGATTCCTGTTTTCGTCAGCATTTCCAACTCCACTTCTTATTCTCACCATTTTGATCTACACACCGAATAAGGTGAAATTAGATCCTCAATCATGGTAGATATTCAAATCATCCTTATCACTTCGAAACGTTTACATGCTAGTTCTAATATCGTAGACGTACGCTTAGAATCCTACACACATAAGGTTTCTAGATCCGGTCGGCAAGAGACCATAGATCCGAACAAGTAATATCATATATGGCAACATATAACATTTAGCACATAAAAGCATTTTAGGCAACTTTCCTAAAATAAACCAGTGCTCGTGTCTAAAACACAACAGACACACATCTCAAAATTCCACTTAGCATTCTAAGTTTAAGTCTAGAAATCCTACAAATTCCTAGTTCGCTTAAACTAATGCTCTGATACCAACTGTGACATCCCCAAAATCTCGGCCAGAAAAGACCGATTTTCATTTATGCTTTTAAAATATTTTCAGAGTAAATCCTTTTGATTTGAAAGAGTTGCGGAATTTGTTCCCAAAAACAAAACATGATAAAACAATGTTTACCAAAGCATTTCATAAAAGAAATGTATTTTCATTATAATCAAAACTCGGGGTGTCATGTTCCGATACAGACCAATAAGCATAAACGAATACATTACAAGTCATTCAACAAATATAAACATATACAGACTTGCAATCAAAACAACTGATGGTTCATCCATCTCATGCCCTCGCGCCACTTCCTGTAATACAATTAAAACTGAGTGGGTCAGGCTTGGGAGCCTGGTGAGCATATAGGGTTTTCAACCCACAATAAATAATCATATTTAATTTTCACCAACCAACAATAACCCAATTACCCATTCCCGTTATTCTCGCTTTATGTCCCTAAAACAACTAACACAAGGGACCTAGTCTAAGAATATTTAATCGGGGCGACAACACATGCTTCGGGGGTACCTCAGCAATATAAGTCAAATAAGGCAACCATGAGGGGATGGAGTACAGCAAATGAACACCCAAGTTCATTAACACCTACAGGTGGCGAACCTGCTAATGTTCCACAAGACTGTCTAGAATAGCCAGTGGTCGTCATCTAAACTCCGTTAGATGACTAAATCAAACAACAACGAGGCCTCTCATATGTTTATTACACACCAACTATCTACCCATGTTCTACCCAACATATTAGTAGATAAAATATACATTTTTATACATAGTTTTGAAAACCTGTATAACATGCTTTAATCAACACATAATCCACATAACAGATGAGGCACACACACACATAACACATATCTCATAGAGAATAAATCATATCTATGAGATAGAAGAGAGTGAATACACATTCACACATATAAACAACAATATACTATACACATAGCACGTATTTTATAGAAAATACTTAATATTTATGTGTTAGAAGAAGGTAACTACACACTCACACTTATAAACAACAATATACTTAATACACTCGAACCAAACTTGTATTATTATCGTGTTTATGAAAGGTAGTATACACTCACTTGATCAGAAGATGATCGGACAGCACTACGACTTGCAGAAGTAGTAATCCTCAGCAGACCTGGAAGATCTCTTCAAAAATCGAACTTTTCACGGGCAAAGCTTCGGCTCGGGAACCGCACTTCTCGGGATCTTCGGGATCTCGGGACTTGCCTTAGGGCTCGAGAATAATACCGGGGCTTCGGGATATTTCTGGCACGCAAAACAATGCAAAACGGGAGAGAGAAGAGAAGAAATTGGCAAAAGACTCGGCTGCCTTCGATTCCTATTTATAGGAGGCTGGAGCCTCGGAGTACGCGGGGCGTACTGCTTCCGAAATCGTCACTGCATGCGTTATCCGAAATGTCGACACTCTTCGGAGTACGGGGCGTACCTCGGATCAGACCGGTGACTCGCCTTCGGATAATGCCTCCGAATTTCCATTTAAATTTAAATACAAAATAATTAATAAACTTCGGAAAATCATATCTTCTTCATACGAACTCCGTTTTCGACGTTCTTTATATCCACGCGAAGGTGAGACTACGCTCTACAATTTTCGTTTAGACTCCGTCGGCTAATTTCGACTTTATTTTTATTATTTATTTTTAATAGGCCGCGACAGAAAAACTTCGTTATAAATTCATAACTTCTTCGTTTGACGTCCGTTCTCGCATAACTTTTTATCGCTTTGATACTAACAATGAGATCTTCGATTCTCATTTAGATTGCTTCGGCTAAAAACCCCTCGATCTCAAATCGAGTAAAACATGCTGCTCACCGCTAAGCCGAAACTTCGATAAATCATAACTTCGTCATACGAAGTCAGATTTGGGCGTTCTATATATATTCGGAAACCTCGTTTCAACTACTACAACATTATTAAAAGATATTAAGTTTATTTTACACTTAAATTTTGACGCTTATTTTTATTCTTAATTAATCAAACCACATAATTAAGCAATTAAGCACAAAACACATAATACTCAAATAATACACTCTTATTATTTCAAAACGGGTTACAGAGGTTAACCTAGACTATTACATTGCTAGAAATGGCAAGCCCGGAAACACAGGCGTTACAGCAATCAACTTTGAACTCAATTTTGGACTCATCCATTTGTTACCCTCATTCCGTGGTCTTGAGAATGAAGACCCACATAAATTCCTTAAGGAATTTCATGTTGTTTGTGTGGGTATGAAGCCACATGAAGTCACAGAAGATCAAATCAAGTTAAGGGCATTTCCCTTTGCTTTACAAGATTCAGCCAAGGAGTGGTTGTATGACTTACCATCGGGGTCAGTCACAACATGGAATGAACTTGCAAGGATGTTTCTGGATAAATATTTTCCCGAAATGAGAGCTTCAACTTTACGTAGAGAGATAATTGGCATCAACCAACAAAAGAGAGAAGCCTTGCATACTTATTGGGAAAGGTTCAAGAAATTGTGCTCAAGATGTCCACAACATGGGATTACAGAATATCAGTTGTTGCAGTATTTTTGTGAAGGAATGTCATCTTGGGATAGGAGATTACTCAATGCATCAAGTGGTGGATCTATAGCTGATAAGACTCCAATAGAAATCAGAGTTCTTATAAAAAACATGGCAGAAGAGTCCAAGCATACAGTCCAAGAAGAAGAGTGGTACAGTGATGCACCAAGGGGGGTGAAAGAAATTTCTACTCCAAAAATTGAAAGTCAACTTTCTGAGTTGACTAAGGTAGTAATGATGCTTGCAAAAGACAAGGGCGTGCAACCACCAACAGTTAGACCTTGTGACATTTGTACACAAGTTGGACATCCCACTGACATGTGCCCCATGTTACAAGAAGATGTAGAGCCAGTTCAAGCTATGGGATTTTCAAGTCAACAACAAGGAAACTTCCAGCCAAGAAGCAATCCAAATTGGCATCAACCTAATACCAATTTTCAGCCTAGACCACCACCTTATCAACCAAGACCCCCATTTCAAAATCAAATGCATCACCAACAAAGTTATCAATCACATTTCCAGCCAACTCAACCTCCTCATCAATCTCAATATCAACCTCAAAACATGCATCAAGGAAGTAGTTCAAGCGGATCGGGAATGTCTTTGGAAGACATTGTTAAGAGTTTAGCCACAAGTACTCAAACCTTTCAAAATGAGACCAAAGCGAGCATCAAGACTTTGGAGCAACAAATGACTCAACTCGCCACTTCTGTGAGTAAATTGGAGTCACAAGGAAAACTACCCGTGCAAACCAAGAAGAATCCAAAACATAGTGCATGTGTCATCACTTTGAGGAATGGCAAAGAATATGAAGGTCCAAAGATGGTTGAAGAAGAAGAAAAGATGGAGCTAGAGAAAGAAGAAGAGAAGTCAAAAACACCTTCCAAGCAAGTTCCTATTGAAGCAAAAGTCACTCCTCCTCCATTTCCTTCAAGATTAAACAAGTCAAAGCGTGAAAGTGAAGACAATGAAATCATGGAGATGTTCAGGAAGGTAGAGGTAAATATTCCTCTTATTGATGCCATCAAACAAGTCCCTAGGTATGCAAAATTCCTTAAGGAATTATGTACATCTAAGAAAAAACTGAAAGGGAATGAAACTGTCAAAGTAGGAGAAAATGTGTCTGCAGTGTTACAAAAAGATTACCTCAAAAATGTAAGGATCCGGGTGTTTTCACGGTTCCTTGCAAATTAGGAATCTTCATGTTCCACGAGCTATGCTAGACCTTGGAGCTTCTATCAATGTTTTGCCATTTTCCATCTTTAAAACTTTAAATATTGGCACATTGAAGAAGACCGGGGTAATCATTCAATTGGCTGATAGATCTTTAGTACATCCAAAAGGTGTGCTAGAAGATGTGTTAGTCCAAGTGAATGAACTAGTGTTTCCAGCAGATTTTTCTGTCCTTGATATGGATGATGATGACTCACCAAATTTGAGTTCAATTCTTCTAGGAAGACCCTTTTTGAAAACAGCTAGGACGAAAATTGATGTTTATGATGGTACATTGTCCATGGAATTTGATGGGGAGGTGATAAATTTCAATATTTATGATGCTATGAGATATCCAAGTGATATTTCATCTTTGAATTTTGTTGATGTCATTGAACCATTGACAGAGGAGTGTTTTGATTTGTCTAATCTTGATGTGTTAGCTCTCATTTTAGACAGGAATCTTCAAAAGGAAAGAGTGGAAAAACTTGCCAATCAATTTACAATTGATAAAGAGATTATGGAGGTTGTGTCTTGCATGGATGAGAAGAAGAAAATGAGGTTTGATGTTCCAAAGCTGAAAATACCAATGTCTAATGAGAAACTTGTTCCTTCTATTGTGCAGGCACCGGAATTGGAGCTAAAAACTTTACCCGAGCATCTCAAGTATGCATATCTTGGAGACAAGGAAACTTTGCCAATGATCATTTCCACCAAGTTGTCAACAAAAGAAGAGGATGAACTTGTCACCACTTTGAAGGAATATAAGGAAGCAATTGGGTGGACTATAGCCGACATCAAAGGGCTAAGTCCTTCGCTTTGCATGCACAAAATCCTTATGGAAGAAGATTACAAGCCTTCCCGAGAAGCTTAAAGGCGTCTGAATCCTCCAATGATGGAGGTTGTAAAAAAGGAGATTTTGAAGTTGTTGAATGCGGGAATGATTTACCCTATATCAGATAGTAAATGGGTAAGTCCGGTCCAAGTTGTGCCGAAGAAGACATGTATTACCGTTACAAAGAATGACCAAGGTGAGTTAGTCCCCACCCGTGTGCAAAACGGGTGGAGAGTTTGCATTGATTATAGACGGCTCAATTCCTCAACCCGGAAAGACCATTTCCCACTTCCCTTCATTGATCAAATGTTGGAAAGGTTAGCGGGAAAAACACATTATTGTTGCTTGGATGGATATTCCGGTTTCCATCAAATACCCGTTGCACCAGAGGACCAAGAAAAAACTACTTTCACATGTCCCTTCGGAACATTTGCATATAGGCGAATGCCTTTTGGGCTTTGCAATGCTCCAGCCACTTTTCAAAGGTGTATGGTAAGTATTTTTTCGGAATTTGTTGAGGAAATCATTGAAGTTTTTATGGACGACTTCACAGTTTATGGTAATTCTTTTCATGAGTGTATATTTTGCGACTATGAGTAATAGAAAGGGCTAGCCGATTTTCATGAAGTGTGTATATTCTCTCAAGTTATTCCAAGTGTATTTGGTGTTGTGTGAACCATTTGAGGTGTCACACTTGGGGCACTAGGCACTCAAGCTTCATGAAGAAATTCTACATCAAAGAGGTATGTAATTCTAACTTGACATATTCATATGAATCAATGTTATTATGCTAGTTAGGATGAATACCTTGGAAAGTTCATAATTGCATGTATAATAGAGAAAACATAGATCCAAGGTATTTAGGGTTGCATGTACACTTAGGAGTGTTAGAATGCTCAAAACCCAACAGTGGTATTAGAGTCTAGGCTTGTTTTCAATTATACTTGATGCAAATTGCTGAAAAATGCTGAAAAAAATTGATTTTCTGGCTTTCTGGGCACTGGACTCGCCAAGTCCGTGAAGAAAATCATCCTACTCATCGCGTAGGTTGATACACTCGACGAGTAGGAGCCCCAGACAACATATTTTCGAGTTTTTTTGGCTAGAAATGGACTAGGAACATTACCCTAAGATGTTTTTGGACTTATAAACTTGTTTTTGATGTGGTAATGTTCATGCTAATCTAATTTCAAAGATAATTGTCAATAGATTCATGTTTTGTATTAGTTTAAAAGTTATGCTAATTACATGAAAAAGTTTGATGTGAATTATCTTTGTTCATATGAGTTGCTTAGATTAATAGATAAGTTAATTGATTATGTGTTTTCAATCCATTTTAATCTAAGAGATGATTCTAAAATGTGTTTGTATAACTTGTCCTCAAGTTACATGAAAGGACACATTCAAGTTTCTTAAAACTCATAAAAGATGGCAAAGGTTACAAAATGAAGAGTATTATCCTCATTAAATGATTTTATGACTCCATAACTTGTCCTCAAGTTATGTAGGTTCAAGAGTCACTTCATTAAGTAATAAAATGTGTAACCTTAATTAATTCCATAAGTTACAAAATAAAGAAAAGTTACATTCTTTTATTAGTTTAAAGTCTTTCTTAACTTGTCCTCAAGTTACGGAACTTGAAGAGTTTTTTAGTTAAAACTACTTTAAACACATAAGTTATGGAATTAATTAGTTTTGAATATTTTCAAAACTTGCCCTCAAGTTTTGGAATTTGAAAAGTTTTCTGTCATGAATTCTTTAATTCCAAGTTAAGCCCTATAAAAGTTAAAATTCAACCCTTATACTTTATAATATTATAAGTTAATAATATTTATATATATGTATAAGAGCAGGTCAGTGTTACCGTTAGTAGGCCTCATTCACGAAACCGGTCTATAAGGGGGGTATAAGGTTACTGTCTATAAAATGGCAGTTTAATGGGTGTCCACTCTCACCCACCGCTTCCTTGACAGGTGGAGGGTCGTTAGCCACACGGGTAGGACAAGGACTATAATTCTCCCTTTATTAAAAGTATTAATGATAAATACTAAGTAACTAAACTCTTATTAATACCCAATCTTAGTTAGTTAGGAAAATGTGAAAGTGGTGCTAACCCATGAAATTACACTTTACACTTTGCTTAAGTCGTTAGTGGAGCGTGTGTGGTTAACCGGCACACTAAATCGTATTTAACAAGGTAAGCAAAGGGTAACTTAATGTTTATCATAGTATCGATGGAGCGTGTGTGGTTAACCGGCACATCGATTGAGGGGTAAACACTTAAGAGTACCAAGTAATTTGCATAGTTACTTCACACCTTGTTTTGTTATCCTCGGCATCCCAGTCAAAAAACCTGAAGAGCACACTCGAGATTGAAACATGCCATTGAAAAGTTCAATGAATCTCAAAAGAATCTAGGAGTTTCAAAACCAATTAAAACCTAATAATACATTTCGTTTATCTTGGTGGAAATTGATGAATCGTCATTCACCTACCTTCAAATATTTTATAGCTTGGATTACGGCATCCCTCTTCCAAGTTATAAAAGTATTGTGTTGGGTCCTAGCCTTAATATTTCATATTGGGTGTTATATTAGGGACTTTAGATCAACTATCTTGAATATCTCCCAAAAGATGTCTGGTTTAGACATTTATGATCTTCCCAAATCTCTTGAAACAAGCTTTCCTAAATGAAGATGATGTCCCATGGAAATCATACTTCTTTCACCTCCTCCAATTATTCTCCCTAACCCACAAGTTCTTGAAAAGCTTAAGGTCACTCAAGCCCTATTGACAAGAAAAGGTCTATGTGTGGTCACATCTTGGAGATGTAGTCACATATTGACAAGCCGGAAGAGTTGGGTGTCAAAGTCTTGAGAAATTTGGTGGCTCAACTACTTTCTAAGTCACATAGTGAGTTCCTTTAGGACTCTTATGAAACAAACTATGACAAGACCCTTAATGATCTTATCTATTTTCTAAGGTCAACTTCCTAAAACTTTATGGACATTGACAAAGATGACATTGGATATCCAGAAAAGCATTCTCTTCCCAATGGAAAGGGATCGACCATAGTCAACTCGGTTGACCAAATGGGAAAGAGAGAGGCTAAATCAGAGATAGTTCCATTATCAAGGGTCCATATGTTTATATTGCCAAAGGAAGGGGCATTAGTTGCGAAGCTGCCAATTTTACCTAAGGATGTTAAAGTCAATAAGTTTGACTCTACTTCAGGTAAAGTCCACTATCTAACTCTGCTAAGTTTCTATTCTGATATTCTTGATACATGATGTGACTGGGTCACATGTTGATGTTTTAAGAATCAAAGAAAAAGTGAAGAAACTTAAAGAAAGAATATGTTGAATCTGATCGCGTAGATGGATTTATATCGCATAGTTTGAAGGTCGGATTCTTGGGCTGTTACTTAAGAGTTATGATAGATATTGCTTAGGAATAGATAACAATAAGTTTTCATATGGATTGTAAGGATAAGTTTTTCCGCAAAGTTTTAAAATAAAAGGAAATTTTTGATTTTATTTATTTTATGTATCCTTACAATGGCGTTTGTGGAAAATTGTTGCTTATAAGATTCCACTGATAGCAATATAGTAAAGTGAATTTGATTCTCTCATTGGTGGTAATGTCTAAATTTACCAAATAAGGAAAGATTCTTGTCACCCAAGGTTTCAATTGGACCGAGACTTGGAATCATGCAAGTTGTATAGCATGATGGATGAGAACTTTCGAGCATTGGAAAATTTAAGACTAACTACTTGTTCACATGGATGTGTGAGTCAAGTAAAGGACTAAGGGATCGAGTACACATTCTTGTGCACTAGTTAAGTCCACCACAAAAGATCGATATGACTATTCGTCATAATTTACAATAGCTCAGTAAATATGGTTATACTTACAAGCTTAAGTGTAATTCTGAGACATTGGAAAAGGTTCCAATGTTTGGCAGAGTGAATAAGAAGAATCAACTTAGGTAGAAAGATAAAAGTTTCTCAAATCTGAAAAGATGGGAGAGTACTTTAGTATCATGTTTTAAGACCATCTTAAGGGTTTTGAGACCTTATCACAATTCATCCTCTAAGTGCATTCTGATAGTTAAGTAGAGGAGTTATGAATTGTTGAAGTGGTTAAATCAAGAAGATGATTCATACTTCGTTCCAAAAACAATTCTTAGATTTATACTCTAAGATTGTAACTTGAGTCACATGTCTTAAAGAAGGTTTAAAACACTGGTCAAATGTAAGAGTAAAAGCTTTCTACTCTTGTACATTTGAAATTTGTAAGTTGTGATGTTTTGGATAAAACAAAGACCAACTAAGGCCAATTGTGTGAAGTGTTTGTCTTGATTAGAATCCACACTATCTCTTGAATATCTGACAAGAAAGTCTTATATGTCAAGAGGACAGTGGGAGTCTTAAAGGTCTTGAAAGTATCAAGAACTAATCAAGCATAAAACCTGAAGTTCTTCACTAGCACACTACTTGAGGTTTATAACCTATCGTGTTGACATACTTTGTGCCCATTCCAATTAAAGTTGGCTTTGCATATGAGTTCTTAGAGTTCTCAATTGGTTGCACAGCAACTTGGAAGCAATGACAGATCCTTGAGCTGTCGGGTGGCAAGAATTTAAGATGGCACAAGTTCAATCCATATGAGTTAGGATTTGTCACTAACTTGGTCTTGTGATTATGGTTTGACAAATTCACATGGATAAGAACACATACACCATAAAATCTAAGTGTCATAAGGTTTCTCTCCGATTCATGAAAATGATGGTGAGGAAACACTTTCAATAAGTAGATTTTATCTAGATAGCAATTGTGATATTTGCATTCTCAAAGTCGTTAGTGGAGCATATGTGGTTAACCGACACACTAACATGGACTTGTGAGAAGGGACAAAGGTCTAAACAATCGAGACTATGATTACGACATCCCATTTCATAGTTCTTAAATTGTTTAGACACACCTGTGAGCTATCTAAGATAAGGTGTATGATATTGATAAAGTTTTATAAAAGAAATCTAGTATCAAAAATCTGAACTTTGGTAAGAAAGTCAATAGAGTATTGATTTCTAGAAGTCCAGCTGATTTCTGAGTACATGACAAAGCTAGTGGGAGCATGAGTGTATTGCTAATAATCATCATGTTAGTGGGAGCATGATTATTATGATAAAGGTTGCAAGTTAGCAATGTTAATTATAGAAAACAAAAGGTTTCAATTGGGAAAAAGTTGTTTTGCTATAATTAAGGGAGAAGAAATTATACTTCATCTCAAATCAAAATGCTTAGATTGAGGTTTTAATCGTATTTAGTCAAGGATATATATATATATATATATATATATATATATATATATATATATATATATATATATATGAATTTCATGTTGGAATGGCTCAACATAAGGAAATTCTATATATGGATATATTATTTGCGTTCTAAAATTCGATTATGATTACTGCACCCCTTTTCATAATCTGAAATTATGAGAACTTGGCAAATAGAAATATTGTAGCAAAAGGACTGGTCTAGTATCATGTCTTTATGTGAGACATCATGAATTGTGTCCATATGATTTGGATATAGGATCGATTGCATGTGCTATAATATTCATCCTTTCTAAAATTTTCCAAATGGCTGGTGCATTAAGAAGGAAAAAAAGGTCTAGAATTGGATATGACTAAAAGGATTAAGCAATTGTTGAGGATAATCTAAGGTTTACCAAAGATTGGTTGCTCAAGGACAGTTGGAAGTATAGTGTTAATTGTTGGAAGGACTATATTGAAATATTCTGGAAAAAAAAAAAAGGCAACTCTTGTTCAGAAGTGATAGTCAAAATGGAATATGGAAATGTTTCAAAGTTAGAAATTATTCAATCTGTGTAAGATTAGAAAACTTAATGTAAGAAGGATGTCTCCATGGATTTGATCTCCATTGGAATACTCTATAATGTTTGTTGACAAGTCTTTGTGACTTTGAGCATAATCATTACAAGAGAATCAGTGCATATAATTTAAAATCTAACAGATTTCAGTAAATGATAGGAATTTAGAATTCTTACATTTTCGATAAGGATTTGGGAGTGTGAAAAGAGAATCATTGAAGTTATGTTCAATCGATCTAGTTCACAAAGTAAAGATCATAGAAAAACTTAGTATGCATACTTGGTGTATGGCATGACTATTGTTTAGAAGAACATAGTGTTCATGCTTGGAGCATGGGACAACTAGAGTTTTTTAATTCAAGTATAAAGTTGATAAAACCGAAACAATGAATAATGAGTAATCATTATGGTGATAACTAAAAAGTGTTCTATGTATATTCATAGGTTTTGATACCATACTAGATTCAATTATTCTTGTGTTTCATTTTGCATGTTTTGACTTCCAGAATAACTAGGTCGTTCTTCCTGAATGACTAAGTTATTCAAACCATCCACAGTCGATAATATGTTGGAAGTAGGTATTAAGGCAAGACTGTCATGAATTGGGTTTGTAGATGTCCAAGGTATGGGACATAGCCAAGAGGTGCTACAACATTCATGAGTTGTTACTATGAGTTGGTTATACATTGATTGCACGAAAACGCATTGGTAACTCGATGTTATAAAACGTGCCTTTGTGTATGATTCCACAAGTAGTAGAACAAGCCATATGAGTCAAAGTTCATCCATTCCTTTTACCTTCGGGATAAAAGCGATATCGGTGGGCCCCTCAATGATTTGGTGATGACAAATGTAAGTGCTCGGTCGGGCCTGGACTGATTTGATTTGTTCAATTAGTCAATCTTCATAAATTGGAAATCGAGAAACAACAAATGGACAGAGAGAATGATTATAATCCATTACTCAGTCCATATGATATCTAGAATGGAGGAATATATGATCGCTTATCTAATGGACAAGTCATTGACAAAGGTCAGAGATCATCGGCAAGGTCAGAGTTCGACAGAAGCTTTTGAGAGCTACGATTGCCAGTCGGTTCTTGAAGTCATACTTGCAATAATAGTTTTAGACTTATCCAAGTGGGATACTATTGGATTAATGTCTAAGTCCATAACTATAATTGGTAAGACTTGACCCGGCCCGACATGGTCCATTTGGGTTGCATGGCATCATGCATTTGGATAGACTATAATGAGAGAAATAACACTTAAGGTTTATTAATATATTATAAGCTCTAATGTATTAATAAGATTATTTAATTAATATTAATCAAGAATTAATCTAGGATTAATTAAGTGATCAAAAAAAGACTAATTAAATATATGGGTTGATTTTGTAAATCATCCATACTTTTATAGTGGGTAATGCTCCATGGATTATCAAGTTGGGCTAAAATCCATATGATGCTCCATGGTATATTTGAACCCATGGATCCAAGGAAATGGAGAACCATGACAATTAGGGTTTACCCTAATTGTCACTAACTATATAAGCATCTTATTGTTGACAAAATCGGCGACTATAAGTAATAGAAAGGGCTAGCCGATTTTCATGAAGTGTGTATATTCTCTCAAGTTATTCCAAGTGTATTTGGTGTTGTGTAAACCATTTGAGGTGTCACACTTGGGGCACTAGGCACTCAAGCTTCATGAAGAAATTCTACATCAAAGAGGTATATAATTCTAACTTGACATATTCATATGAATCAATGTTATTATGCTAGTTAGGATGAATACCTTGGAAAGTTCATAATTGCATGTATAATAGAGAAAACATAGATGCAAGGTATTTAGGGTTGCATGTACACTTAGGAGTGTTAGAATGCTCAAAGCCCAACATAAGGCACCAAGGCCGACCCTTTTTTTCAGATTGTGTACTTGTACTTGTTTGATGTGCTGATTGAACTATTAGATCGGCGTCCTGGTAATTAGGATGGTATTATGTTAATGACCTGGTTTATGTCGGTATCCTGGTAGATAGGATGATGGAATGTGAGCGACCTGGTTTAGGTCGTTATCCTGGTAGATAGGATGATGCTATGTTAGTGACATCATTACTGTAGTTACTTGTGTATGCATCACAGTTGTATGTAATTAAGATCTTATAGCCTAAGAATGTTTGACCTGGCCTTATGATCCGTTCTTATTAATTAGGGCTTAGAGTAGGATTGGATATTCGAAAGTCTATAGGGTCCAGCGTTATGTATGGCTAGCATACACTAGTGCTGTAGGGGTTGATGGAAGTTTCATGGATGGGTGGGTAGTGAGAGGTTTAGAGGTCAATTATAAGATATTTAACATTCCTCTAGGAGTGAGGATTTAAGCGCTCGCTATGTCTATGTATATTGTTAGGGTGTTGTGGTGATACTTGAGACAAATATGGGTAGGTGTGGAAGGTAGTATGGGTCCATGCTACTGAAAGCACAGGACCCATACGCGTAGCAAGGAAGTCACAACCCCTAGGGCTTTAGTTGGGAGTTGGTTCCCGGGTTGTTAGGAGGAGTGTATGATATCTTTTCGGTATGATTTCAGTATGGTGGTTACATGACGACTCGTGACTGGATCCGGGTGAGGATCAGGAGAGGACGGACAGGAGGCGTCGGTAGTGCCCGAGACTATCGGCCAAATGAGGCCACACGAGATGGATGACAGGATCCGGGAGATCCTATATGATGAGGTTGCTGCCATGTTCCGAGCTCAATTACCGGAGATGTTTGGGTCTATCAAGATTGCCATGGTCGAGTACTTTGATGAGTGCATTGCAGCCCTTGCAGAGGCGGCTGCCGCGACAACTACTGCAGCTACAGGGGTAGGAGCCAGTCGGGCTTTTCAGTATCGGGATTTTGATAACACGAAGCCCCCGACTTTCGATGGGATTCAATACCCTATCATAGCCATGAGGTGGCTATCGGACATCGAGGGATGCTTTTTCACATGTTCCTGCCTGACTGACCAAAAGGTCAGGTGTGCCCTAAACATGTTGAGGTCCGGGGCGAAGGATTGGTGGAGGTTGATGACAGGGTCGTATACAGATGAGCAGAGAGTTGCAGTTTCTTGGGATTGGTTTAGGGAGATGCTCTACTCCGTTATATTTCCGCGAGTCGAGCATGAGCGTCTAGCTCAGGAGTTCTTGGAGTTGAGACAGAGTGCAGAGTCGGTGACGGAGATCACCCGTATGTTCACTGAGAGGGCGATGTTCTGCCCGGAGTTTGCTTCCGAGCAGGCTCAGATGATGCGTTATCTAAGCATGCTCAAGACTGATATTAGGCAGTTTGTTGCTACCTAGCGATGTGATACGTTACTTGAGTTATAGGAGGCCGCCAGGCAGCGGGAGTTGGAGATTAAGTTGCAGCTGCCAGAGAAGAGGCAGGCCCCGGTGCAGTCTCAGCCGGCGCCGAAGCGGTCCAAGACCGTTGATTCTAGGGTTGGAGAACAAAGCAACCGCTCTTGTGCAAAGTGCGGGAAGGGTCATACCGGAGTTTGCAAGTTCGGTGGTGTGTGCCACAAGTGTGGAAGGGAGGGGCACTATGCGAGGGATTGTCGATAGTTGGCCCCGGTTTAGGACATGAGGATTTGTTATCACTGCCATCAGGTTGATCACGTGAAGACCAACTGTCCACAGCTGGTTGCTAGACCGGTGCAGGCTCCACCGTCTGTTGTACTTTGAGGGTTACTGATGGAGGTCTGGGTAGAGCAGAGCCCCCGAGGGCTCAGGGACGTGCCTTCCAGCTTACAGCGGAGGAGGCCTGGACAGCGCTAGATGCAGCTGCTGGTATGTTTCTGTATATATATATATATATATATATATATATATATATATATATATATATATATATATATATATATATATATATATATATATATCTTATTGTTTATAATTATATTGTGAATTTTTCCATCTTTTCTGCATATGGCATATGATAGTTTGAGGAGTTTAGTATCAAGGGTTGTAGACGGTTATTATCCAGGGGTGTTGATGATTAGAAGTTAGGATATAGGATCACCATTCCAGGCCATAAATTGTGAGTTGGAGATGCAGAAGTGTCACCGGAATTCGGGTTCCTTCTGAAGTTCGGTTGCTCCATGCCAGGAGGGTTGTTGTGCGGACACTATTCGTTCCAGGACTCACCGTTCCATGGTGAAGTGTGGAAATTCTTGGTTAGGACGGTTAAGTAGTGTTTTGATTTCGCCACTAGTAGGTAGTGGTTAGTGTCCCAAGTGGGGGAGAATTAAAAATTTTCGGATGGAGCATCTATCTTGTGGACTTCAGAACGTGAGTGTGTGGTCATTCAAGCATTAGTGGCTGTCAGTTTCACTGGGATTCAGGAAGTGTTCATCTGGTTCTTAGAAGTGTGTGATGAATTGGGACTAACTAGCAATGGAACACTAGTGGCAAAGAGTTGGTTGTCATCGGATCGATCGTTGGGAAGTGAGAAGGATTGAGAATCCTCCAATTTTCATGAATTATGAAGGCTTAGTCAAATCTAGGTGGGGGAGTGTTACCCCGAGATGCGGAAGTGGGAGAGGTTTTGAAACGGGGATAAGTTTCACAACCTAACAGGGAGAATAGAGGCCCTAGTGGCTGCTTGGTTTGAGGGTTGTGTTGATTAGGGGTTCGGCAAAACTCCCCATCATAAGAACACATATTCTGGGTGCTTGATAGCAGAAGTTGGGGAACTAGGTTGGAGTCCTAGTCAAGAATCGAGTTTAGTTCGAGTATTCGGTTGAGGGAGTACTCGACTCTGAGGGTTTTTGGATTGATAGATTGAGGGTTTTGTTAGCTGTCAGGGCTCATCAGTGCATTCAACTCGTGAGTGCGGGTTATTTAGCATATGTGGTAGATACGTGGGTCAGGGAACAGACCTCAGATTTCCGAGAGGGTGGACGATCGACTGAGGCCTAGGGTTAGCCTAGGGATATAGTCCACAGAGTTGATCAGGAGTTCGAAGCCCCAAGTGAATGAGAACAGGATGCATGGGAGAGAGCATCAAGAGGGTGGTCCAGGGAGATGCTCAACAGTTTAGAGCGGTCCGGATAAACTGAAGGCCAATGGGGCGTACCAGTCAGACCAAAGGCTCGGAGAACGGTCCAGACAAGCTGAAGGCCCTAGAGGCAGTCCAAACATGTTGAAGGTTCTGAGAGTGGTCTAGATAGACTGAAGGCCTGGTAGGGCGGTCCAGTCATGCTGAAGACTCTGCATATGTTTGTAGATCTATGATTGGGTATTGAGTAGGCTGCTATTCTATAGTAAACAATAGGTTTGTTCCAAGTATTGAACATACTGCTGGAGTAGGCTGAGAACTCCCGTGTATTTTTGTTGTTCAGAAGTTGTTATTAGTGTTCGGATGGAGTTCAAATGATCTTGTTGGTCTCATCAGTTCGGAGTGTCACGAGGTTTCATCTTATTGGATCGGGTAATACTCCAGTTGGGGACTGGGAGTGGATTTGAATGGTTATTCATCGGTTTTGGGAAGGTTTGGGATTGGAATATCCTGTCATTCAGGTTCTGGGAACCGGGTTAGATCTTTATCATGATCGTCTATGGCAGTTGGATAGGATTGAAGCGGTCCTTCTCTATGTAGTAGGCCAAGATACCCGATGCGGGCCGACTGAAAGTCATAGGCACAGGGGCTCAGGAGGAGCAGTAGGGTTGAGGCGGTCGGCCAACAAACCTTGAAGGTTTCAACTTGATGGTTGAATTGATTCGATCGGTTGGTTTTCCAATCTAGGGTATTCCAATCCGAGGATGATCGGACCCTATGATCAATTGGACCAACAGTATTCCCACCCGAAGGGTGATATGGGATAGATAGGAGTGTCATACTGGTGGGCCAGTAGTGGTAAGTTTATTGATGATGGTTCGAGTTATTGTAGCGTCCATTGTGTTAGTAGAGGCTAATAGCAGGGGGTGGAAGCAGGTCCAGCCAGTCAGTTTTCTTTTCAGGAGACGCATGGGGCTGCCGTTTGTATGGGTCTTTTGGTTCAGTAATCGGTGAAGAGTCCAGTGTTGCGGGTAGTGGACAGCCAAGTCGGACCAGTAGGGTTCGACATCGTCCGAGAAGCATCATATGGTAGCAAGAGGAGTCAAAGTAGGTGTATAACTTGGGATTCGTGTGTAGGATGCGAGGGCAATCCATTCTAGGGATGATTGGACTCGTCGTGGGCATGCTTGGTATTCCAACCCAAGGCTAATTGGGCCCGGCATGAGTGCTCATGTTTAAATGGATTAATTTTGTATGATGTTGTGGGACAATTGTCCTGTCAGCACAAAGGGTTCGCCTCAGGAAGAGGGAAAGTTGGGTTATCGATACGTTGGTTCATCAGGATTTGTTAGTTGGCCAAGTGGCCTGCAGGATAGACCTTTTAAAAGGTTTGGTTGGGTTTCACATTATCTTGCACGTTTTGCAGTTGCGAAAGTGCACATGGATCAGGAGGTGGAGGAGCGTTGGATGACATTCAGGCGGTGAACACCTTTGTTATGTTGAGAGGCTTGTGGTCATTCTTGGGAGAAAAGGGTGAAGGTTTTGCAGAGCAAGGAAGTATCTTTGGAAAAGATACATTAGGAGCCCAATAAGGGTCAGAGTGGACGAGGGAGCCGGAGGCAGAAATGCGAGAGAACTACCCAAGGTTGTTCACTACAGCAGACTTCGAGGACGAAGTCTAGTTCAAGTAGGGGAGAATTGTAACGCCCTGATTCCCGTGCATCAATTTGTGGTGATAATTTCTCATGATTTCAAGGTCTACTCGACGAGTTGGTTGCCTGACTCGCCAAGTAGCAGCGAGCTGGTCCGCGTGTTTAAGTGACCAAATCGCCGAGTCCAAGGAGGGACTCGACGAGTAGGAACTGGTAGATGAAACCCTAAATTTCGGGGTTTTGCACCCTATTTAAGGAACCATTAGCCTCCCTTAGTCCCTTACAACCTCTTGGGAGTCCAGAAAACCCTATTTCATGGGAGAGCTTCATTTGAGTGTGTTTTGAGCTTTGGAAGGTGGAACTTGTGAAGGGAGCTTGAAGGTCAAGTAGCTAGCAGCAAGGGACTCGTGTGGATCTGCAAAATCTATATAAATTAGCTTCATTTGAGGTATCAATTCATGATCTTGGCCTCACTCCTTTCTAGAACTCTTTGGATGGAATTAGGGCTTCTTGGCTTGGTTATGAAGTTGTTTTTGGGTATGAGCTCAGATCTGAAGTTGTAACTTCAGATCTGAACTATTTTTGATTTATAAGTCCATAAAGCTATTAGCTTTGGCAAGTATGAACCCCTCCTTAAGTGTAAAACCCCATTTCAAGCTTGGATTTGGCATTATGAGTCATTAGAGCCTTGCATGCACGTAAAGTTTGCAACTTTACATGATAAGCATGCCTTGGGAACTTGGATCTATAATATGGAGCCTTAGCATGGATTAAAAAGCATCTGTATGGATGAAGGAAAGAGGGGACTCAGCAAGTCGCATGGTAGACTCGGCAAGTCATATGAAGATGGTCATGAACTCGACGGGTTGGATGAATAACTCGGCGAGTCTGATGAAGATTGCCTTGGGCTCAACGAGTGGAATGGTGACCCGTCGAGTTAGCAAGTTATGCAAGGAACTCGGCGAGTAGCTGAGGGTACTCGAAGAGTTGAGGTCAACATGGATTGTTGACCTTGATAGTTGACTATGACTATTGACCAAGGGTTGACCGTTTTGAATTTTGAGGATAATTGGTAAGCGGATATTTATGAATTGGATCATTGATGGTTATAAGTGTTGGAGTTTGGGGCAGTGTTTCGGGAGAGTGATTTCATGGTTCAGTCTGTCATTACAAGGTGAGTTATCCTCACTCTATCAACAGGGTCTAAGGAACCAAGGTCGGCCCTTTTTTCGAAATGTGTACTTGTACTTGTTTGATGTGCTTATTGAACTGTTAGATCGGTGTCCTAGTAATTAGGAAGGTATTATGTTAGTGACCTGGTTTAGGTCGGTATCCTGGTAGATAAGACGATGCTATGTTAGTGACCTGGTTTAGGACGGTATCCTGGTAGATAGGATGATGCTATGTTAGTGACCGGTTAGGTTGGTATCCTGGTTAGGATGTTGTTATGCTATATGATCTACTAGATCGGTTTGTTTGTCTATGCACTGTTATGTGATTATCTGTTATATGTGCACATGGTTGTTTGTTTGGGGGTTGGGTTGAGGCGGGTCCTGCTTCATGTTGTAGGCCAACAAACCCAGGGCGGAAAGGATAGACTGTAGGCCCAAGAGGGCACCTACTCAGTCTGAAGGCTCGGCGAGCGGTCCGGAATGGTTGAAGGCCCCGAGAGGGCGATCCAGACGTGTCGAGGCTCGGAGAGTGGGCTAGATAAACTGAAGGCTCGGTGCAGGAGGACCAATTACACTGTAGAATCGAGATGCATGGTTGTTCTGTTTTGTTGATATGATATGATTATGGTTATGAGATTGGTATTTTGGGGGTAACTCACTAAGATTTCGGGCTTACGGTTTCAGTTTATTGTTTCAGGTTCAACGGATGACCGCAGAAAGGCGAAGGCGTGACCGTACACTTCCTCGATTGGTAATTAGGATTTCTGGGAACTCTGATGTATAAACTCTTTTGAAAACTGATTGTAATAATTGAATGGTTTTAAATGATTCAAAAAGTTTTATATTGGCTCAAATTTTATGGATTTTACAAATTACCACCCCCCCCCCCCCCCCCGAGGTGGCAGTGGGTGGTGCCGGTCTAGTGGAAACCTTATCGACCTAAATGCTTAACCTCGGACTGGGTTGGCTCGTGATTGGGCTAGAAACCCTAATTAGGGTTTAGAAAACCCTACTTTTGGGTTTGTTGGTTTGGACCTATTGGGACCCGCGTTTGGACCAGTGTACTGGAATTATGACTCATGTTGTTTCCATTGTATGGTGGCTTAGTGCAATAAAGGACTTGATGGGTTAAGTCCTTAATGGGTTAAGTGAGAACACTTAACCCTAATCGTCATTTTATGTGAAAACCCTTATTTTGCTTGGGCCTTTCTGTTAGGCTTTGGTGTTTGGGCCATTGATGGGCTATCCAAGAGCAGTCACGTAGACTAGAATATCTAGATGGGCTTTAGGGTACGACCCATATGAGGGTTTGGGCCCAATTTGGAAAATTGGGCCATAGTTGAGCCATTAGTGAACCTTTGAGGACCCATTTGGTATTGGGCCTTGGTGGGCCCAATAGGCTTGGGTTATATATGGGATGGGTTGGTGGACCATATTTAGAGCTAATATGTGAAGGTTTGGACTTAGATCCTAATGGGGTTAATTGTGGGTTTGGCTTAGTGTTAGAAGTCAGGGTACAGTAGTAGCATTTATAGGACCTATTCGTCATTCGAGGTGAGTCTTATCACTATACTTTACCTAGAGTGGTAATTTTTGTGTGAGCGGAGGGTCTTATATGTTTATTTGGGTTATGTGATATTATGCATCTTGTCTGTGTGATATTTGCTATATTATGTATAGCTGAGACCGGACCGGAGGGTCCAACGAGCCATGAGATTGAATGGTCCTCATTGAGACCAAAACAGAGGGTCCAACGAACACCAGAGGGTCCTCACAGAGACCGGACCAGAGGGTCCAACGAGCCGTGGGACTGGAGGGTCCCACTGAGACACATTGACCGGAGGGTCTTAAAGAGATATAGCCTCGAGTGGCTAATTATTTTGTGCGTGGTATTTTGGGGAACTCAGTGCTTACCGTGTTATGTGTTATGTGTTTCAGGTTTTTCTCAGGATTGCGGGAAGGCACCAGCTTTATTGTACACACCAGTGAAAGAGTTACGCTTTGAGGATCCTGGATTTTAATCAAACAGTTATGGAGTTGTGATTTTGTAAATTAAATAAATGAGATTTTTTGTGAAATGTGTTATGAGAATTATGAGATTTAAATGAAAATTTTGTTTGAAAATTTACGATGTTACATCTCACGAGAGCACAAAGTCAGATACACAATGACAAGTCGAGACATATCAGTCACATACACATTATAATAAGGGGATTACTAAAGAATGGAATCATTTCCATTATTTATATAAAGTTAAAGGAAAATATTGTTGATCCTTTGATAAAAAGCCTTAGTATAGAGCAAGTTATCTTCACATCGAAGGGAATGGGCTAAAAGACAACACAATGAGTCACCACCTGGCGAAAACCTAACATAGAAACATTGGAGATCCCATGGGCTAGTATCAGTAGGACAACTACTTAAGGAAGACTCAAAGTAGCACTAACACAAAGGTATGCTCACTTTTATGATATTTATCTGTGTTATCCGTTGATAATACAGGGATGAATATTTATTCATAATAAAGATGATAGCTTTTATAGTGGAATACAAGAATAGTATAGATTATTCCATATTAGCATTACCTATGTGAAATGGATGTGAGATCGCATCTTTGGGAGCTAATATGGCAAAGCTCTCTAAAAGTCTCATGAAGAAAGGTAACACAACGATAATAATCAATCTGTGTTTAGATATGACTTGTGTGATACTTCTTGTTTTTTACTCTACTATAAAAAGTGGTTAGTTCAAGACTCTAGTTCACTACCCACAAAATAGATCCAAGTAGTACTCGCTATAAAAGGTTCAAGTTTTACAACACCTTTTTATATGCATGTTATCACTTACCTCCCTGATTTGAATATCAGAGTTCTCTTATTTTCTATTCAAATTTGGGGCATTGTTGGAACTTTTTTAGTAAGAAAACAACTATGTGGGAGTTTTCCCACATAGGAAGGTGAACGAACCTTGAGATGCTTTAAAAGGCTTTATCTTGCTTATTTAACAAGTTGGTTTATAGTATTAGATAAAGCTTCTTGGGCTAAATGTGTGGTATTGAGCTAGTGCTTGGTCTAGTGATTAGAGAATATATATATATATATATATATATATATATATATATATATGTGTGTGTGTGTGTGTGTGTGTGTATGTATATATATATATATATATGTGTGTGTGTGTGTGTATATATATATATATATATATATATATATGATGCGACATAGACCTCCTACTTCTCCTCTATCCATTTAATATAATTTATTCAAAACAAATGAAATACCAAACCCCAAGATCAATTCTGTTTCCAAACATTATGAGTCAAAAACCCGCCTCGAGTCAGTGTGTACAATCATGTCTGACTATCCTGTGTACCTGAAATAATATTTTTAAGGCAAAAAGGGCTAAGCACAAAGCTTAGTGAATTCCACACATACATAGTATCAGATCATATAATCTTTATCCCTATACATAGATACAAACGGTATCAAACACATAACCACACATACGTGTCAAAGAACAAATCAGTAACAGACATACTCCTACCGGGACACATTGGCTAGGCCTGATCCCCATTGCTCAGTACATCAAACCCTTAGGACACATTGGCTAAGCCTAATCCCCCGTACCCGAACCCATTGGGACACATTGGCCATGCCCGATCCCTCTTGCTCATTTCGTTGAACCTTTGGGACACATTGGCTACGCCCGATCCCCACTCGGATGCATCGAGTCCTACCATGCATATCCTCAACACGTGAGGCAATCCACTAGACTCTACCCCACCTAGTAATACCCACATAAACAATACAATACAGATCACACACGAGCTAAATGTAAAGAAGATATAACACAACACGGTGTACTGAGGAACTCACCTCTAAAAGAAAATCAACCTCCAAAGCAACCCGAGACTCACTCACACCTGCTTTCCCTTCACACTACCTATTAATAATGATATAAGTCAAGTTTAGTTACTTATTTGCCATAATTATGCAAATAGACTAAAGGGTTAAATTTCATCTTTCTACATAAACATTGGGGTCTGTCCAGGACCTGTTTTTCCCACCTTAATCTCCATATTTTTCAAAAATGTATTCGATAAAGATAGATCATGTCCTTATCTTTAAAATTAGTACTTTCACACCTTCATACAATTTTTATACGATTTATGGCAAATTTTACAAAATTGCCTCGCATAACAGATCATTCTGGACCAGTCTGGATAAATGGTCATTTTTACCCTAGTTAGAGGCCTTTATAATTTTTTGTCAAAACTAATGAAGTGTAGAGAACTCACACACAAAACGTTTTGCACTGATTTCGACCAAAAAGTGTTTTCCATGACCGAGATATGATCTTTCAAAGACAGGGACATATTAGTCATTTTCCAACAATTTCTGCTTTGATTAATTTGGGTTACTTAGTTCCTTATCCCATTAATACCTAACCTAAAGTGGCTTATATTCTGGAAACAAGTCATTAACAGTAGTGACAACCCATTGAATCAAAAATCCAATAAAAGTTCCAATCCCAGACTCCAAAGTACATTGCTTAAAAGAGAAAATTTTAGGGTTTTGGACATTTTGACCCATGTTGAGTGTTTTGGCGATAACTCCTCAACCGTAACTCCAAATCATTCGAATAAGGTATCCCTGGAAATTAGACACAATTTCCGACAACTTTTATCTCTAGTGATTTTCTCCTATTCAGCCTCTGTTTTACATAAACAGGTCTGCGAGTTCGGGACAGATGGTTGTTCCGAAAATTGCACATAACACCAAACAAAGAAAAGAAGAAGTTGAACGATATATGATTCTTACTCAAACCAATCGGCATCAACAAGAAATCCCTCTTATTGCTATAACCATAGCCGACACCACCTCTCCTTCTTTCTTCTTTCCCGCTTCTTTCTTCTTCTCGGCCTATGGTATACACGACACAACACACACAAACGTACACACCTCACCTTACTTTCTTTCTTGGGCTACAAGGGTTTGCTTGTGTATTGTTTTAGCAATAGTAATTTAGCCCAAGGCCTAAAACACATCCATCTCATGGTTAAATCCGAATTTTACATATCCTACCCTCAACATTGTATTAATGACAGTTTTTACCCTCAAAACAATTTCAATTGCACCAATAAGTTTCAAAGCTGCCAATTTCAGACCTTCTTTTTAGAAACTAGCTACTAAACGTCCAAACTCATCTCTTTATTATTATTATTATTATTATTATTATTATTATTATTATTATTATTATTATTATTTAGAAGAAAAACTAATACCGGAAATCAGGGTGTTACAGTTGCTACAACGGAGATTTGAGGATAACCGAGCAAATTCGTTAGATCCACCCCAGGAACTGTGCCCCAAGAACAGGCTTTGACAATCAAGTTAGATCGGTTGGAAGAGATGAGATGGTTCCTCTTAGTTGGAGAGAACCATCTTAGTGTTGCGAATAATGTATGACGGTTGTAGGTGGAGAGTGGCGGATGGGCCAAAGGGAATGTCCGAGTGGCGGCTGAGCCACTGGAAAGTCTAGGGTGGCGGCCGAGCCAGCGGGAAAAGGTCTAAGGTGGTGGCTGAGCCATTAGGGGAAGTCCCCCTCCATGGAGGAGGTACTGTTCACTTTATAGGGGACAATTAAGTAAATGGGAATTATGTCAGGCCTTAGGCCAGCCCAATTCAGGCCTAGCTAGTAAGGAGATGGGCAAGACCGCCCAGGGGTGCCAGGCGAGTGCTAGTCACGACTAAGGGGCACGCACCAGACGAGGCTAGTAAGGGAGTGTCAAGCAGGACTGACAGGAGAGCGCCAGGCAAGGTTGGAAAGGAAACACTAGACAGGGCTGGCAGGAGAGCACTAGGAAAGGCTAGCGAGGGAGTGTCAGGCAAGGCTGGCTAGGGAGCGCCAAGAAAGGCTGGCGAGCCATAACTGTCTAGGCCATGCTAATGGCCCTAATATCATCAAGTCCCCTCCGTCCGATGTGATTGGTACATGTCCAGTGACATTAGGATGGACCCAATCATACAAACTGTGCGTCATCAAGTCCCCATAGTATGATGTGATTGGATTGTTAACAATTGGATCAGACTAAACAAAGCACCAATGCATCAAAGAATAAAAGGAATGACTGAACCTCGCCCATAGGAGTCGTGGTGCTGCGCAATGAGCCAGGAATGGGTTTATGCAACATGAGTTGGCTTAATGATCTTTCCTTGCTAGGAGTATGTCTCGGTCAGTGCGATGCACCGTGGTTTTGTTGTGATCATGCAGAGCAAGTCTGCTGATAATGTTATGCAGAGCAGGGCTAATATGTAACAATGGTGTTGATAAGATGTCATGCCAAGGTAACTAAGAAGCGTAACCTTTCCATATAATCTTTGAGACTGTTATTCAATGCATTTGTTGTGATCATGCGTAGCTTTCTTGCTGATAATGATGATGTATACAATGGGGTTATTATATGAATATGCAGCATAAATGGTGTGGCATTTGATATCGTCTTAGTGGAATGTCACCGCTAATCATCTACATAGTTTGATTTTCATGGGCATTGATAACCGTAATGAAGGTGTTTCCTGCTTGATCTATACCTAGTTGGATTCCCCCCAGACTGATGTGGGTAGCGTAGGTAGCCGTATCATACTATGGTGAATAAGGCAGGGTTGTTATAACAATACATACTAAAGTTGTTGGCATAATAAAACGTAGTAAGACTCTTTTCTGAGATGGATGTCGTCAAACCGATAAGTCGTAAGATTCTTGACCATATAATAGGTGGTAGAGGTTTTGGGAGTTGGGCGATTAGGTCGCCAGTGGGGGTTACGCAACAAGACTATTGTCGAGATCCAGGAAACAGAGATGTTGAGGGATGAGCGGCGAGGCTATAGGTCGGGGTTGCGTAGCAAGACCGTTATAGAAGGCCAGGAAGCAAATATGTCGAGGGATAAGTGGTGAGGCTATAGGTCGGGGTTACACAACGAGACCATTTCCAAGAGCCAAACAACAGAGATGAGGAGTGGTTGTAGCTAATAGGGTTGCTATCGTGATAACATTCTTGTTGAAAGGTGCCCTTGCTGTAGAAACACCTTATTGATCGACGAACATACGCAAACCATGTTGATTATAAGAGAAGAGACACCAAATGTATGGTGTTAGGCAGGACACAAGCTTATAATGCATGATTTACAGTGCATAACGATGTGCGACTTATATTGCTTGGCTTAGCAAAATAGATCGAGATTAGCAGCCAGCGATCGTGGATAAATCACGTTGGAGAGTGTCGCATGGAATAGATTTGTTATAGCAGGTAATGATCGTGGGCACATCACGTGGAAAAGCATCACGTGGAATAGATTGGGCTTAGTAGCCAGCGATTGTGGGCACATCATGTGGGAGAGTATTGCGTGGAATAGATCGGGTTTAGCAGCCATTGATCATAGGCACTTCATGCGGGAGAGCATCACGTGGAATCATATAGATAAAGGTTGTGAGCCTTTAAGCCTTGTTGGTGGAGCATATCGATATAATGGAGTTAGGCTGAGAAGCCAAGTGACTCAAGGCAAGGGTTTTGAACCTTGTAGGAGGAGCTTTCCTCTATAATGGAGTTAGGCTGAGAAGCCAAGCGACTCAAGGAAGTGATGTTGAACCTTGCAGACGGAACTTGCCTCTATAATGGAGTCGGATTAAGAAGCCAAGTGACTCAAAGAAAGGTTGTTGAACCTTGCAGGAGGAGCTTGCCGCTATAATGGAGTCGGCCTGAGAAGCCAAACGAATCAAGGCAAAGGTTATGAACCTTGCAGGCAGAGCTTCCCACTATAATGGAGTCAGCCTGAGAAGCTAAGCGACTCACGACAAGGGTCCTAAACCTTGCAGGCGGAGCTTTCCGCTATAATGGAGTCAGGGTAAGAATCCATGTGACTCAAAGCAAATTTTATAGCTTATGAGCCTTCAGAACCTTTAGCAAGATTTGACGTAGTATCCTACAATCTATGTGTTTGGCTCGGGTGATCAGTCTAGGCTGAAGTGTAATGGCACCTGATGCTTTGTTTTATCATTAGCTATAGTGACAATCTGTGACATACCCTAATTTCTCGGCCAGAAAAGACCGATTTAATTTATGATTTTTAAAATAAAATCAGAGAATTTTTTTTAAAAGATGTTGCGGAATTGGTCCCCAAACAACAAATTATAAAAGTTTATCGAAACCCTTCATTAACAAGGTATATATTTTACATATATATCAAAACCTCGGGATGTCATGTTCCGATACAGATCAAAAGCATAAACAAGACATTATAAGCCTTTCAACAGTTATTTACAACTACTGGCCTATAATCCAAAAATCTCTCGTTGTCCTCCGACTATGCTCGGGGTCCACTACTTGTAACATAAAAAGCTGAGTGGGTCAGGCTTGGGAGCCTGGTGAGCAAATAGGGTTTTCAACCCACAGTAATAATAAACTTATTAAGTTAACCAATCAACAATAACCCTGATTACCCGTTTCCGTTATCCTCACTTTACGTCCCTAAACACTTTTCACAAGGGACCTAGCCTAAAGAATATCATCGGGATGGACACTACTGCTAAGTGGTTTCCTCAGCCATACATGTCCTAAAGGAAACCATGAGGGGGGTGGAGTACAGTGAATGAACACTCTTAGTTCATTAACACCTACAGGTTGCGGACCTGCTAATGTTTCCCACTGGACTGTCTAGAAAGTCCGTGGTCGTCATCCAAACTCCGCTAGATGACTGGATCTCAAAACACATCGAGGCCTCTCATCAATTTTATTTTATCACACATCACTATATACCCATGTTCTACCCAACATATTTGTAGATAAAAATACTTATACAGTTTAAAACTTGTATAAAACATCAACTCAACAGTCACCTCAAATAAACAACCAATATATTTACACATAGCACGTATTATAAGGGAAATACTTCATATCTATGTGTAAAATGAAAGTGACTATACACTCACATGATTTGATGATAATCGGGCAACAATTCGTTTCCTAAAACGATCGTTTCTAATAAAACCGGGAGTTTTATTGAGAAACCGGGCTTTGCAAAGGTCGGGATTCGAAACCGAAAAGATAAATTTTCCGGGCTTCTTGGGCACTTCGTGGAGTATTCCGGGGCTTATAATCGATACCGGGGCTTTGGGGGATGTTAATATGAAGAAAATATGGGAAAAGGGGTTAAAAGTGGCAAATTTCCAAAGTTACACGGGAGGTCTCCCACCCTTCTATTTATAGGGGCGAGGCTTCTGATCCGACGGTTAGAAAGAATCCACGCGTCGCAGATCCGAAGGCTCGCAGGGAGGGCTCGCACGTGGGCTGCGCATGGCTCGCACATGGCTCGCACGTGGCGCGTTTTGAGCGAGGGTGACGTGGCAGCTCGTGACTATGCGAATTTTCTCGATTTTCGTGCCAAAACTTCTAAAATCCATAACTTTCGCATACGAGCTCCGTTTTTGACGTTCTTTATATGCACGCGTGGCTAAAATTACGCTCTACAACTTCCGTTTAGACTTTGTCGGCTAATTTTGACTTTAATTTTTATATTACTATTTTTAACAAACCGGGACACGAAATCCGTTAAAAATTTATAACTTCTTCATCCGACGTCCATTTTTGTCAGACTTTTTATCGTTGTGCTACTAATGAAGAGACCTTCAATTTTCATTTAGGTTGTGTCGGCTAAAAATCACTCGATCTAAAGTTCGAGTTTTTAGCTGTTTACTGCTAAGCTGAAACTTCGAAAAATCATAACTTCCTCATACGAAGTCAAATTTGGGCGTTCTTCTTATCGAACTTCTCGTTTTAACGAATACTACAAATTTCGTTTAGATTACTAAGGCTAAAAAGTAGTTTATCAAAAACTCACTCTTTACGACATTCAGCGCCATGCCGGTTTCGTCGCGAAACTTCGATAGGTCATAACTTCTTCGTTATAACTTGGATTTTGGTATTATATCCCCGAAATCCTTGTTTTGACCGCTACAACTTTATGTAAAGATATCGGGCTTATCTCACACTTTAATTTTGACGCTTATTTTTATTATTAATTAATTAAACGCTAATAATTAAGCATAAAACACATAGTTCACATAATATTCACATAATTCCTTTTCATTTCTTCAAAATGAGTTACAAAGGTTAACCTAGACTATCACCTCAATATAAATGCCTAGGCTAGAAACACGAGTGTTACAATTCTCTCCCCCTTAGGATGATTCCGTCCTCGGAACCAAACAACTGCGGGTAGCGACTCATCATGTCACTCTCCGTTTCCCAAGTGAGATTTGGTCCATCCGTATGTTTCCAGCGCACAAGCACTAAATTAACCATCTTGCGTCGCAACTTCATAGTCTTACGGTCAACGATTGCCTCAGGTTCTTCGATCAACCTCTTGTTTTCGTCCAACCTTAACTCAGAAATCGGAATTATGTCGGACACATCTCCCGTGAACTTTCTCAAATAACACACATGAAAGGTGTTATGAATACCTTCCATTTCTTCCGGTAACTCTATCTTGTAAGCTTGATTCCCGATCTTTTGAAGAACTTTGAACGGTCCAATAAACCTTGGACTCAACTTTCCTCGTTTCCAAAATCTTATAAGTCCCTTCCACGGCGAGACTTTAAGTAAAACCGAATCTCCAACTTCAAAGGTTATCGGTTGTCTTTTCTTGTCAACATAACTTTTTTGTCGATCTTGAGCAGCTAGCATCCTTTACCTTATCACTTTCAACTTTTCAGCAGTCTGATGGACTATTTCAGGTCCCATAAACTGCTTTTCCCCAGCTTCCAGCGAACATGATGGCGTTCGACACTTTTGCCCATACAAAGCGTGATAAGGTGTCATCTTAATGCTTGAGTGGAAACTATTATTATAGGAGAATTCTACTAGAGGTAAGTGTTCATCCCAGTTACCTTGGAATTCTAGGGTACATGCTCTCAGCATATCCTCCAATGTTTAAATCGTTCGTTCGCTCTGACCATCGGTTTGTGGATGGTAAGCTATACTTAAACACAACTTGGTACCCAATTCCTCTTGTAGACTCCTCCAAAACCTTGAGGTAAAACGGCTGTCACGATCGGATACAATCGTTAGCGGAACATCATGAAGCCTCACAATTTCCTTCACGTAAGAATTCGCAAGTTTATCCATAGAACATTTCTCTTTGGCTGCTATGAAATGCACACTCTTAGTGAAGCGATCAACGACCACCCAAATCATGTCATGACCGTTCCCTGTTCTGGGCAGTTTAGTCACAAAATCCATGGTGATGTCTTCCCATTTACCCATGGGTACGGGTAAAGGTTCTAAACTCCCATACGGTTTCTGATGTTGTGCCTTAACCCTAGCACAAGTTACACACTCGGCCACATACTTAGCAACATCGAGCTTCATCGTCGGCCACCAATAATAAGGCTTTAGATCCCTATACCTTTTTGTACTGCTGGAATGAATCGAGTACATGGTCTTGTGAGCTTCTTCCATCAGAAGATCTCTTACTCCGCCCGTCTTAGGTACCCAAATCCTATCTTGGAATACCTTCAACCCTTGGTTGTTTGTATCGAATACTAACTTTTTGCCCGAACGTTCTTCCTTTCGGTCATTTTTCTCTAAAGCTTCCTCTTGATCTTTCTTTATACTTTCCACAATTGTCGAGACAACTTCAATTCTCAACGCTCTTGGCCTTTTCTTTTCAAGGTTTACCTTCCGACTGAGAGCATTAGCAACAACATTTGCTTTACCAGGGTGGTAAAGTCTCTCACAGTCGTAGTCTTTGAGTAACTCTAGCCAGCGTGGTTGCCTCATGTTCAATTCCTTTTGATTAAAGAGATATCGGAGACTCTTATGATCAGTGAAAAGTTTGCATTTAGTACCATAAAGATAATGCCTCCGTATCTTTAAGGCAAATACTACCGCTACCAACTCCAGATCATGAGTGGGGTAGTTCTTTTCATGCTCATTCAATTGCCTCGATGCGTACGCTATCACTTTATCCCTTTGGGTCAGAACACAACCTAACCCAACTCCAGATGCATCGCTATAAACTGCAAAGTCATCAACTCCTTCAGGCAACGAAAGAATCGGTGCTTCACACAATCTCTTCTTCAACTTTTCAAAGGCTTCCTTATGCTTCTCGTTCCAAGCATAAGTAGCTCCTTTGTGGGTCAAAGCTATTAATGGAGTAGCAATCGAAGAAAATCCTTGGATAAACCTTCGGTAATATCCAGCTAATCCTAAAAAGCTTCGAATCTCCGTAGGGCTTTTTGGTTGTTCCCACTTCATCACAGCTTCAATCTTTGCTGGGTCAACCATTATTCCTTCTTGGTTGACCACATGACCTAAAAATTGGACTTCTTGAATCTAAAATTCACATTTGGAGAACTTTGCATATAACTTCTCCTTTTTTAGGACTTCTAGCACTTCACGCAGATGCTTTTCATGCTCCTGCTTGCTTTTCGAATAAATCAAGATGTTGTTTATGAATACTATCACGGATTTATCTAGGAATGGTTTATAAACCCGATTCATCAAATCCATGAAAGCTGTTGGGGCATTGGTTAGTCCGAACGACATAACCAGAAATTCATAGTGTCCATATCTTGTTCTAGACGCAGTCTTTTCGATATCCTGCTCTCTCACCTTTAGTTGATGGTATCTCGACCTAAGATCGATCTTCGAGAAATAGCTCGAACCTTGCAACTGGTCGAACAGGTCATCGATCCTTGGCAACGGGTACTTGTTCTTTATCGTCACTTTGTTCAGCTCTCTGTAATCGATGCACATTCTCATGCTCCCGTCTTTCTTCTTTACAAATAACACAGGGGCTCCCCAGGGCGATGAACTAGGTCGAATGAAACCTTTGTCCAATAACTCCTAAAGTTGTTTCATAAGTTCTTTCATCTCTGTTGGTGCTAATCGATATGGTGCTTGCCATTTTGCCTCTTTCACGTAAGAATTGTCCATTGCCTCTTTCCATTTTGCAGACTCCGGGCCTGCCATGGCTTCCTTATAGCTATTAGGTTCATCAAGATTTATTAGTGTACCTTCACTAATATACGTGTCCCCTTCGGTAGTAATATGAAAAACCATAGAACTGGGGTTGAACTCTAACTCTATCGGAACGTCTAAGAGGTAAGGATTTGTCAATCGGTTCAACTGGAGTTTCCTCCTCGGGTTGAGTGCCAGCGGTAGAGGTTCCTTCATCTATCGACTCTTGAATCTCTTCAAGTTCGATTTGCCTCCCACTGTCTCCTTGGCTTATGAGTTCTCGCTCTCGGAAAACTCCTCTCCTCGCAACGAAGACAACATTGTCCTTCGGTCTATAGAAGAGATATCCAAAGGATTTATGCGGGTAGCCGATGAAAATACATCGCTCACTTCAAGGTTCGAGCTTGTCGTGAGTATCTCGTCTTACGAAAACCTCGCAACCCCAAACCTTGATATGTGCTAACGAGGGAGCTTTCCCTGTCCACATCTCGTGAGGTGTTTTGGCAACCTTCTTAGTAGGGACTCGGTTAAGGATATGGGTGACATTCTCTAAGGCATACCCCCAAAAAGAGATTGGTAGTGAAGCACGACTCATCATAGAGCGAACCATATCCAATAAGGTTCGATTACGCCTTTCTGCCACACCATTCAACTACGGTGTCCTAGGAGGCGTCAATTGTGAAACTATTCCACACTCCTTGAGACAATCATGGAATTCAAGACTGAGGTACTCTCCTCCTCGATCGGATCGAAACATCTTGATTTTCCTGCCCAATTGATTCTCCACTTCATTCTTGAACTCTTTGAACTTTTCAAAGGTTTCTGACTTTTGCTTGATTAAATAGATATACCCATATCTACTATAGTCATCGATAAAAGTCACGTAGAAGCGGTTCCCATCCTTCGTGGTTGATCTAAACGGTCCACATACATCGGTATGTATTAGGTCCAATAGACCCTCACCCCTATCACACGTGCTCGTGAAGGGTGATTTAGTCATCTTTCCAAGCAAACAAGACTCGCACGTGTCATCTTCCCTAAGGTCGAAGGACTCCAACACTCCATCCTTTTGGAGTTGGGCTATGCGTTTCTTGTTGACATGTCCAAGACGACAATGCGACAAGGATGCTTTATCCATACTAGTGGAAGAATCTATGTTTAAAACATCATTTCCTAAGTTATCAACAATCATAACAGTTTCATAAATTCCATTACATGTTATAGCTTCAAAGTAAAAGACACCATTTAGATAAGCCAAAATAGAACCATTCTCATAATTAAAAGAAAATCTAAAACCTTGTCTAAATAAACCATGAAATGAAATGATGTTTCTAGCCATTTCTGGCGAATAGCAACAATTGTTCAAATCTAAACATAAATTATTCCTAAGCACTAAAGAATACACTCCAATCTTGGTCACAGGCGACGATCTTCTGTTCACCATGATTAGATTGATCCTTCCTTGCTCCACATCCCTACTTCTTCTTAGTCCCTGCACATTAAAACAAATGTGATAACCACAACCGGTATCAAGAAACCAAGAAATAGCATGATTAGAATCGTTCGATTTAATTGTGTATATACCTGCGAAAGACGGCTTGATCTTTCCTTCCTTAATGGCTTGTAGGTACTCTGGGTAGCTTCTCTTCCAATGTCCTATCTTATAGCAGTGGTGGCACTCTGCCACCTTTGGGTTAGGGCAGGGCTTAGCAGGATCAACTTTGGTCCCACTAGAAGAGGCACCATCTCGGGCTTTAACCTTACGATAGTTCTTAGACGAAGCCTTCCTCTTCTTTCCCTTTCCTTGACCAATAGCCAAGACAGGAGCAGCGGGTGGATTGGGAGTTGGTGCAACAGACTTGTCTTTGAAGTTGCTCTCAGCGACCCTCAAGAGACCTTGGAGTTTGCTTAGGGTGACCTCCTCTTTGTTCATGTGGTAGGTCATCCTAAATTGATTGTACATCGGAGGCAAAGAGTGAAGCACCATGTCGATCGCCAAGTCTTCCCCAAAGTCAACATTTAACTTGAGAAGGCGGTCGACATACCTTTGCATCTTTTGCAGGTGCACAGTAAGAGACTCTCCATGACCTATCTTAGCGGAAATCATGTTAGTGAAAATCTCATAATGCTCTTGTCTCGCGTTTTGGTGGTATCTCTCCAATAAGTGTTGATGCATCTCGTACGGGTACATGTCCTCGTAGGACTTTTGGAATTCGGAGTTCATGGTGGCTATCATGATGCAATGTACTTTCGTTGCATCGCGCTCATGAGTTTCAAAAGCGGTAATTTCAGCCGGAGTAGCGATTTCAGGGTTGATTTTCTCGAGCTTCTCATCGAGGACATACTCCTTATCCTCATAGCGAGTAATGGTGCGAATGTATCTTATCCATTCGCTAAAGTTCGTTCCATCGAAAGTGACCTTTTGGCAAAGGCTCATCAATGTGAAAGAACTAGCAGCAGCGTTGTTTGCGTTCGACATCTACAAATAGAAAGGACAAAGATAGATTAGAATATGAATCCCTAATTATCACCCAATAAAAAAAATTAAGGCTAGGATCCAACAACAATATTTACATATTAGAAAAGGGATGTCGTAATCTAACATGCAAATAATATGAAGGTAAGTGAATGACGATTCACTAATTCTCCACCATAAAACCTAACTATAAGTCCTAAATGTATTGAGAATTCCTAGGTTCGGATGAGATTCATTGAAACTATTCAATGGCATGTTTAAATCTCGATATGCCCCTCTTGTTTGTGACTGGGATACCAAGGATCACAAAGCGAGTGTGAATTACCATGCAAATTCACATGGTGCCTTCATTGTAACGATCACCTATTCGATGTGCCAGTAAACCACACACGCTCCATCGAACTATGATAAACAATGAATCACCCTTTGCCACCTTTGCTTAGAACCAATTAGTGTGCCGGTAAACCACACACGCTCCACTAACTTCTTAGCAAGGGTGCAAAGTGTAATTTCATGGGATTGCATCAATTCAATTTTCCTAAAGTAACTAAGATTGGGAATTTTAAAAATGTGTAGTTACTTTGTATTACTTATTATAATTTTAATGAGAGGATGAGGTTGCTCTATCCTACCCGTTCGGCTAACGACCCTCCACCGATCAAGCAAGCGGTGGGTGTGAGTGTACACCCATTAAGCGCCATTTTATGAGGCCGCAACCTTATACCCACCTTATAGATCGGCTTCGTGAATGAGGCCTACTAACGGTAAGACTAGCATTTTACTTATACATATGTATACATATTATTCTTGTAGTATTATATTAGTATAGGGTTGTATTTTAAACTTTTTAAAATCTAGGGTTTGAAATTTAAATTGTCTAAATTAAAACTTTTAATCACAAAATATAAATTTCAAAACTTGAGGACAAGTTTTAAACATTTAAAACATGGAGGATCAAATAGCAAATAATTTTAATTAACAATTAATTTCCTAATTATCTATATTTGATTTATTCAAGATTTCTTACAAGATAATTATCAAAATAATCAAAATAATTAATTAATTATCATATAAGGAAATTAAATATTTTATTAGTTGATAAATATCTTTAATTAGATCAGGATTATAGTCATATATATCAAAAAATCGGATTAGGGTTGATCTAATATGATTAAGGTAAGTTTCCTTAAGATAATCATGAAGAAATCCCGAATCTGGCCATTCCTGACGCTTGGACTCGCCGAGTGCATCAAGTGACTCGCCGAGTCAGGCCAACTCGCCGAGTCCACTATGGAACTCGCCGAGTCCATGACTCAGAAACACAAAAATCGAATTTTGCAGTTAAGTTTCAAACAAATAAGCAACAATTTAATGAAAACCAAGCTAGGCTCTGATACCACTGATGGGTTTTAGCCATAAGAACTTTCCTATGTGCGCATGCAAAACCCTAATGCTTGGATCTAGGCTTTCTAATTAAACATGCTTTGAATCCAAGACTTCTAATGACTAATTAGGTATAAGAACAATACTAAATCAGATCTAGAATCATACCTTTGAATCTCTTGTTTGATCTTGTTGTCTTGGAGCTCTAGAGTCACAATTGTCACTTCTCTAATGGCTTACAAACACCAAATAGCAAGGAGGATGATTTGAGAGAGAGGAGAGGGGAGGAATTCGGCTAGGGGTTCTCTACTTTTGATCAAGTGCCGATTTCCCTTTGCCATAGGGTCTATTTATACTTGTAGACTCCTTAAGGGTTACAACTTAAACCCAATTGGATAATCTTCTCTTAAAGCAATCCAAATCCATTCCTTAGATAGCCTTGGATGATTTTAAGCTATCCTTAGCTCCTAGAATTCGTCCAACCCCTATCCAATATGGATTTACAGTCTAAAGTTTAACTATCAAACAATTGACAGTTTATACCCTCTTATTTAATTAATCTCTTTAAGCCACCAAATTAATTCTAATTAATTCTATGACTTATAATAATCAAATAACAATATTATTATTCTTTATATTATTCCCATAATATATTAATAATATTTATTCTCTCTTAATAAATCATCCTATCAAGTTGCTATGGTGAAGGCAACCCAAAAGGACCATGCACAACCAGGTCAAATACTTGCCTAATATAGTTGCAGCCTTAGACACTATTCCAACAACAAGTCAATACGAAATTCTACTTGTCAATCAGGGGGCAATCCGGGAAGATCTTCAGGAAAGACTTCAGGATAATCACACACCACCAAAATACTCTGCACCTCCTTCTTTTCCATCTTAGCATCGATCACGAACGCTAGATATGATTTACATCCCTTGGCCAAACACTTTTTGGCTTTCATTAAGGAAATGATTCTAGAATTTACTCTGGGTTTGTCTCCATACACCATAAACGACTCTTTCCCTGGCGGGTTTACTTTTACTATCTTCTTTCTACATAATATTTCTGCATCGTTGGCGCTAAGACAATCCATTCCTAAAACTATGTCGAATCCATTTAACTTGATAGGAAATAATTCCTCGTGGAACTTATTCCCATCGAAGTCAATGAGGATGTTTTTCATACGATGGCTAACAGGTACAAACTTGCCACAGGCAATCTCTACTAATAAAGCATTAACTAGCTTATCTATAGGCAAAGCTAGCTTTTTACCAAATTCATGCGATATAAAGGAGTAATTGGCTCCAAAATCAAACAAAATTTGGGTAGGCAGTTCGTTTACAAGAAAGGTACCTGAAGCGACATCGACTTCTTCTTTTTCAGCTTCAAGTGTCATCTGAAAGGCTCTCGCCTTCGGCTTTGGTGGTAGATTGGGCTTTGCTGCATCCTTCCTCTTTGGACAGTCTTTAAGCACATGCCCTAATTCATGGCACTCAAAACATACCCTCTTGTCAGACAGACACACGTTAGCATAATGCCTAGTCTTTCCACATTTGAAGCAAGTCACCTCCTCACTACATTTCCCAGAGTGCTTTTTCTTGCACTTCTCACACCATTTCGCTTCACCTCCTCCTCCTCCAAACTTCTTGGACTTAGAAAATTTTATTTTCTTGTTGGAACCTAAAGTTCCTACAAATTTTCTCTTTTCACCAACTTCTGACCTCTCCAGACCCTTCTCTCTGATCTGAACCTCAACATTCTTAGCAGCCCAGATGGCAGCTTTCAAAGTGGTTGCTTGCTTAACCATCGGACCAAAGTCCGCTGGTAATCCGAGGGCAAACTTGTTGACCTTAGAGAGTTCAGTTAGAACTAGATGAGGAACAAGCTTCATCTTTTCCATAAAACTAGCAGCGTATTCAGTAACGCTCATCTTTCCCTTCTTTAAATTCTGGAACTCATTGTTGATTTCCAGAAGATCCTGCTCAGAGCAGTACTGCAATTTCAGTTGTACCACAAAATCTTCCCAAGACATCTTACTAGCTTCACCCTTGGGCATCGAATCAGCTAGTAACTTCCACCAGCTCAACACACCAGACTTTAATAGAGGAATTGCAAGTGCGGTCTTTTGTTTGTTGCTGCACTCACAACTTTCAAACATCGTCTCCATTTCGGAGATCTAATTCATGACTTCCACCGGTGTCGGACTTCCAGATAGAGACGGCGGTTTATATGCCATGAAATCTTTGTATTTGCACCCGCGTCCATCAACTCCTCCATCTTGGTTGTCTTGTCTAACTATCAGTGGGTTGGCTTGACCAAAAGTCCCACTATAGTTCCCTCCTACTGTTTGCCCTTCATTCAATACGGGCTGTTCAACAGGCATCGTAGTCTCTTCCCTATGCTGTTGTAGTAATCACCTTGTCTCCTCCATCTGGCGATCTAACATCATCTGCATCATTTCTTGTACCCCAACCATCGTCATTGGCTCAGGTGCAGCTCCTACAACAGGTACTTGCTCAACTACTTGAGGTTGAGGCTGTTGATCCATGCATCTGTTTGCATTTGCAGCTCCACTACGAGTTCTTTCCATTACAATCTATATAACGAATAAGGCGAATTTAGGTCTTTATCCTTGTTAGACATATTAATTCCCTTATCACTCTGAAACGTTTACATGTTAGTTCTAATCTCATAATCATATGCTTAGAATCCTACACACATAAGGTTTCCAGATCCGGTCGGCAACAGACCATAGATCCGAACAAATAATGGCACACATGGCTAACACATAGCATTTAGCACATAAGGGCATTTTAGGCATCTTCCCTAAAATAAACTAGTGCTCGTGTCTAAAATATGGTAGACACTCATCTCATAATCATCACTTAGCATTCTAAGTTTAAGTTTAGAAATCATAGGATACTTCTTAGTTCGCTTAAACTAATGCTCTGATACCAACTGTGACATCCCCTAATTTCTTAGCCAGAAAAGACCGATTTAATTTATGCTTTTTAAAATAAAATCAGAGAATTTTTTTTTAAAAGATGTTGCGGAATTGGTCCCCAAACAACATATGATAAAAGTTTATCGAAACCCTTCATTAACAAGGTATATATTTTACATATATATCAAAACATCGGGATGTCATGTTCTGATACAGATCAAAAGCATAAACAAGACATTATAAGCCTTTCAACAGTTATTTACAACTACTGGCCTATAATCCAAAAATCTCTCGTCGTCCTCCGACTATGCTCGGGGTCCACTACCTGTAACATAAAAAGCTGAGTGTGTCAGGCTTGGGAGCCTGGTGAGCATATAGGGTTTTCAACCCACAGTAATAATAAACTTATTAAGTTCACCAATCAACAATAACCCTGATTACCCGTTCTAGTTATCCTCACTTTACGTCCCTAAACACTTTTCACAAGCCTAGCCTAAAGAATATCATCGGGATGGACACTACTGCTAAGGGGTTTCCTCATCCATACATGTCCTAAAGGCAACCATGAGGGGGGTGGAGTACAGCGAATGAACACTCTTAGTTCATTAACACCTACAGGTTGCGGACATGCTAATGTTTCCCACTGGACTGTCTAGAAAGTCTGTGGTCGTCATCCAAACTCCGCTAGATGACTGGATCTCAAAACACGTCGAGGCCTCTCATCAATTTTATTTTATCACACATCACTATCTACCCATGTTCTACCCAACATATTTGTAGATAAAAATACTTATACAGTTTAAAACTTGTATAAAACATCAACTCAACAGTCACCTCAAATAAACAACTAATATATTTACACATAGCACGTATTATAAGGTAAATACTTCATATCTATGTGTAAAATGAAAGTGACTATACACTCACATGATTTGATGATAATCGGGCAGCAATTCGTTTCCTAAAACGATCGTTTCTAATAAAACCAGGAGTTTTATTGAGAAATCGGGCTCTGCAAAGGTCGGGCTTCGAAACCGAAAAGATAAATTTTCCGGGCTTCTTGGGCACTTCGTGGAGTATTCCGGAGCTTATAATCGATACTGGGGCTTTGGGGGATGTTAATATGAAGAAAATATGGGAAAAGGGGTTAAAAGTGGCAAATTTCCAAAGTTACACGGGAGGTCTCGCACCCTTCTATTTATAGGGGCGAGGCTTCTGATCCGACGGCTAGAAAGAATCCACGCGTCGCAGATCCGAAGGCTCACAGGTAGGGCTCGCACGTGGGCTGCGCATGGCTCACACATGGCTCGTTGTCGCCTCCTGACTGGACTGCGGTCTAGTCTGAGGCTTCGGACGTGGCTCCTTCTGCGAGGCTCGGACATGAGGAATGGAACACGCGTCGGACCTCTAGTGGACCACTTCGGATAAGGCCATGTGCCCGGATAACTCAGCAGTTCGGATGACTCAGCAGGACACGTGGCGCGTTTTGAGCGAGGGTGATGTGGCAGCTCGTGACTATGCGAATTTTCTCGATTTTCGTGCCAAAACTTCTAAAATCCATAACTTTCGCACACGAGCTCCGTTTTTGACGTTCTTTATATGCACGTGTGGCTAAAATTACGCTCTACAACTTCCGTTTAGACTTCGTCGACTAATTTTGACTTTAATTTTTATATTATTATTTTTAACAAACCGGGACAGGAAATCCGTTAAAAATTTATAACTTTTTCATCCGACGTCCGTTTTCGTCAGACTTTTTATCGTTGTGCTACTAATGACGAGACCTTCAACTTTCATTTAGGTTGTGTCGGCTAAAAATCGTTCGATCTAAAGTTCGAGTTTTTAGCTGTCTACTGCTAAGCTGAAACTTCGAAAAATCATAACTTCCTCATACGAAGTCAAATTTGGGTGTTCTTTTTATCGAACTTCTCGTTTTAACGAATACTACAAATTTAGTTTAGATTACTAAGGCTAAAAAGTAGTTTATCAAAAACTCACTTTTTACGACATTCAGCGTCGTGCTGGTTTTGTCGCGAAACTTCGATAGGTCATAACTTCTTCATTATAACTCAGATTTTGGTATTATATCCCCGAAATCCTTGTTTTGACCACTACAACTTTATGTAAAGATATCGGGCTTATCTCACACTTTAATTTTGACGCTTATTTTTATTCTTAATTAATTAAACGCTAATAATTAAGCATAAAACACATAATTCACATAATATTCACATAAATCCTTTTCATTTCTTCAAAATGAGTTACAAAGGTTAACCTAGACTATCACCTCAATATAAATGCCTAGGCTAGAAACACGAGTGTTACACAATCGGTGCCTCACTATATTAGCCTGTATATAATGCAAATGGTTTGTTAGTAACATGATTTATGTAGAAATCTTAGTTTTGTGCACCAAGAGGCCGTTGAAATCATAGTGATACTGAATGTCGAGAGTTATGCGGCGAGGCTACTCATAGCTGGAAAGTGGAGCTGTTGTCAAGAGGTGCATAGCGAGACTACTATCGATAGTTGAGTAGCACGGTCGTTGAGGGCCAGGCAGTGAGCTGCTAGCGATAGATGAGCAACATGACTACTGAGAGCTAGGCAAAGAGACTATCGAGAGTTGGACCACAAGACTGCTATTTCAATCGGAATACTAATGTCATCTCGTGAATGCACTATCATGTATAGTATCATCTCTTTATGTACTTTAACTCTGCCCCCTTTAGAATAAAAATCACTTTTGCATAGTGTTGTACCAACCCTTCCCCCCCCCCCTTACTTAGAGGAGGTGAAGAATGGGAATGATGCATGTATAGCTACTGAAAACTAGGCAACATAATTGGTAGAAAGAGCTAGGTGACACAAGTGCTGACAAGAACTAAGTAGCACGACTGCTGAGAGCTAGGAAGTGCAACTACTGGGAGTCAGACAATGTAATTGCTGAAGAGTGGTATTTACAGTTGTTGAGCTGGGAAGCAAGATTGACAGGGTCAGTCAACACGGCTGCTGATATTTGGGCAGTGTGGTTGATGTCCGTTGTTGGGACATGAAGCTTATCCTTCATTCATAACATTAATCTCTTGCATCAAGAATTGACAAAGTGTGTGTTTGATGTCAGGATTCAATATGAGCATTTCTATCAATGATCATTTCTCGAAACACTTCGTACAGTATCGAAAGCATACTATTCTTCTCCCCCTCTTTTTTTTTTTTTTGTGAAACGTTGAGTGTTTCAAGACGCAACGCCTATTCTGAAAACGTATCTTGTTGAGTAGAATCGCAACATTTGGGTATCACGTTTTTTATTTTGCAAAGTTAACCCATGTGTTGTTGAAGTAGCCTAATAATCATGAAGAAGCTCTAAGCCCAATATATTACAACTCATTTTTCGGATTGTAGGACGATATTCTAAGCCCATTGTAGAAATGTTGTAGTTCATTTATCATGGAGAAAAGCTCGAATTCTTTTGCGTTTTTTTTTGAAACGTAATGGTGAGGGGCCCTCCATACTTCCCTTTTTTTTTTTTTTTCTAAATGTCGAGACTCGAGTGATTCAGTTGCAACTCATCTTCTAAAGTCAGATTTTGTTGGACGTGATCTCAACACACGGGTACTGCGCAACTGATCAGTAAAATTTGTCTTGCAAGAAATGATCTTATTTTAATTTGAGTGGTTCTTCGCCGGACACTTCTGTTGTGAAGGAAATCGAAATTGCAGTGTCGCCGGAGGGAACAGGCTGTTGACTGACATGAACATCGGTGTTTGAGCTTCGCCGGCGATATTGATCTGTAGTGCCGCCAGAGGTTCGTCGTTTATTGAGTTGAATTGGAGCAGCAGGTGGCGACCGGTAAGAGATGGCGGTTGGCTGGTTAGCTAGCAATGTTGTGGTTCATTGATGCCGACAAATCGAGAAACGGGGGCCAACAAACGTTGTCAGCGGTGGTCGGCGAGCGTCGCCATCGAAAGAGATGGCCGACCGGGGATGGTATTTGTTGGAACCAGAAATTTTCCATGGGTAGCACACATTTTTTATAGTAATATATAAGAAGATAAAAAAAATTAAATATTACGATTTCATTAGATATGAGTATAGGCGTAACTAAAGTTGACACGACACCATGAAAGTACAATAAACGAAACAAAATGGAAATTTGAATTTATATTTATGTCGTGTTGTATAAAAGAATCAATGTTGTATTGTTTCGTGTTCGTGTTCAAATTTTGACACGAAAATTAACATGATACGACACAAAAATAAAACTCAATAAACACGACATATAATGAGTTGTACACAATGTATACTCAATTAAATATTACCCATAAAATATTTTAAATTTAAATAAAAAAATTTATTTAACTTAATACAAACCACGACGGTTCTTCGAATTTCCTTATAATTCCAATGCAAAACACACATAGAACCTCAATCGACATGTATTTATATTTCTTATAATTCTAATAAGTGGGATTTGTAACTTATAATATGTAATCACTCCTTCAAATAAACAAATAAGGATATGCTCACTCCACCGTTGTATTAGAATGGAGTCAATAGACTAACATATTTCATAATGACATTTGATGAACATAATTGGGCTTTTAGCCTCTTTGGACTTCAAAATTAAGCTAAATACAAGCACCATAACTTTTGTAAGTAGTAGAAACTTCAACTAAACCTTTTTTTAAAAAAAATTGAACATTATCCATGATTTTTTGAGGGGTAGCACATGCTACCCTACCAACCACATAGTTCCGCCCCTGGAGTTGTCGATTGAAGATGGGCGGTGGAGGTGCCGAAGATCCGAGGTGGGTCCTCAAGGACATCCGGTGACATGCTTTCCTGTGTAGATGATGGATTAGGCGGGACCATTTTTGGAAATTTTAATTTATCTACAACTTGTACAACCGATAAGATGTGTTGTAAGGGGATAGGCTAGATGTAATTTTTGACGTAAAAGTAAGGAGATATATTTTGGTAAAGGACATACACGACTTTCTCATTTTTTTATACAGTGTGGGCCCAACTACATTTCCCTTTTCTTTTTTCTTTTTTCTTTTGTAGGTTGTATGATGAGGAGACACAAATAAATGTCGATGGCGTCAAGTGATGCGACGTAGACCTCCGACTTCTTTTTTGGACAGTTGCTACAACGGAGATTTGAGGATCACAGAGCAAAGTCGTTAGAATCGCCTCAGGAACTGTGCCTGGTAGGAGAGCGCTAGACAAGCCTAGAAAGGAAACGATAGGCGGAGCTCACAGGAGAGCGCAAGGCAAGGCTGGCAAAGGAGAATTGTCTAAGCCATGCTAATGACCCTAATATCATATATATATATATATATATATATATATATATATATATATATATATATATATATATATATATATATATATATATATATATAGGGTTAGGATAAAATGTGAATCACAAGTATGGTGTGAATGTGTGACCAAATTCTGACCATTAAATTAAAAGAATAAATGAATGTGATTGTAACACCAAAAAATTCAAACTAATTTAAAATTTTCCAAAACATTTAAAACCAGTAGTTATAACAAATTTGTTTTCAAAATAGTCTAATATCAGAGTTTTCCCCAGAAACATAAATAAAACATGAGGAGCTGTATGATCACATATTCGCCTTGTCGCGATCCACTGATGTACTTGAAACAATAAACTGAAACTGTAAGCCCGAAAGCTTAGTGAGTTCCCCCAAAATACCAATACCCACGACAATACACATATAATCATAAACAACATACTATGGGTCAAGTCAACCATCGGGTTGAAATACTCTAAGCCCTCAACCAATCGGTTGGAATGCCAACATATTATGGGTCCAATCATCCTCGAGATGGAATACCCCCAGGCCCACAACCAACATGTTAGAATGCCCACATACTATGAGTCCAATCATCCTCGGGATGGAATACTCACGGCCTACAACCAACAGGTTGGAATGCCCAGGTCTATTAGCTTTCACACAAAGCAGATAAGGCTCAACCGCCAAACAAACATTTGCACATATAACAAATAATCACATAACATTATATAGACAACGAACTGATCAAACAGATCATACCACATAACATATAATACCATCCAATCTATCAGGATGCCAATCTAACAGATCATACTATTATATCACATAATACCAGCCTAAAACGAGGACACCGACCTAACTAGGTCACTAAGCATAAACATAACCTCATCCTAGCTACCAGGATGCAAACAAATAAACATATTATGCCATAACTGGATACAATCCATAAAGGGTCGGCCTTGGTGCCTTAGACCCTGTTGATATAGTGAGGATAACTCACCTTGAAAGTAGTGCTGAAGTACTGTAAATCTATGACTGCTGTCTCGCGGGGAATCCCAAACTAATACATAATAAATACTAAGTTAATACCCAAAATAACCTTCTTGACTAAATGTCCACACCATTCATTAAGTCCATTCTCTTTACTGGGTCAAGGCCCAAATACCTAGTCCTTGACTTGAAAGTCCACATATAAAGCCCATTATAGGCCCAATTTACTAAATTGGGCCCAACCCCCTAATTGGGCCTAACCCCATGATCCACTATCACTATTGGGCCCAAAATATCTTATTTACAAAGTCTAGCGTAGGCTCAAATCCATTTAGCCCATAAACAGCCTAAAATCCGAAATCCATTTGTTAAAGGCCCAACAGAGGACGTACGCGGGGCGTACTCGTCGATTCGTTGACCACCATCGGGGTGGCTGACCCAATACGTTGGGCGTACTGGATTTACACTGGGCGTACTCTATAGTTTGCCAAAACCTTATTAAGTGTTGAATGGCTTAAGCACTTAAGCCCAAACTTCAGATCCAGAGACCTATCATGCCTAGGATCCATAAATTCATGAACTTTATCACTTTGGACGTCCATAAAGTTCTTAATGCTTGGTCTTAATCCATTAAGACCTTATTTCTCTTTGCATGAGACACATACAGCTAGTGGGACCTCATTTTTATCACTCAAGGTCCCTTCAAGAGTCTGGAAGGACAACTCTTTTCATCTAAATCACAACATGCACCACCTAATGGCTTTTGGGACAAGAAATGCTTCTAATAAAGTAAAATGATGAGATCTATGCATATATGCATAAAGTTTGGTACTTTATACCTTCTGGAGCTTCTTGAGCACAAGTTAACTTTAGATCTACAAACGTGATCTTCTTCTCCAACTCTTTGATGCAATACCTTCCTCTTAAAGCACTCAAGAACACACCAAATAAGCTTAAACACACAAAGGAAAGGCTAGGGTTTGGGGAGGACGAATGTAAGCTGTGGAGACTGAGGTAAGGGGGTTATGGTGCTCATAATGTTGCTTATATTAGCCCCAAACCCTAAATATTAGGGTTTCACCCAGACATTAGTACGCCCAACGTACTAATACGTACCTTAATACGCTTAACGTACTCTTATATATGCGCAACGTACTCCCTTTTGGCCCAAGTTTGCAAACTTGGTCCTTAAACTTATCTTGGCTCTTCACTTCCAACCCCAAGGACCATAAATGACAAGGTAATGATAAAAGAGGGTTCGAGAATACCTACCAAATCTCGGGATGCTACAATTCTCCCCCACTTGACTTAGACTGCATCCTCGAAGTCTGCTTGCGGCAAATAGATCCGGGTAATGCTCCCGCATCTCGGACTCGGGCTCCCACGTCCAGTCGGACCCTCTCCAATACTCCCACTATACCTTCACCAAAGGTATCTCCTTCATTTCCCCGCCATGACAGTTCATTGGACGTCAAATAATGATTAATAAGAAAGTTATCCTATCAGGATTGTAGCTAGCAATCGCAAGTGGGGTGTCAATCCCCGTGTAGATCTATACATATCTTCCTACTTCTCGCAAGATTAACGATTATAGGTATCGGGGACGCCAAATTTAATCAAGGCTATTGGATGAATACTAACAGCTCACTAACGCATTAATCTTAGGTATTTTATCTTTTATCTTTCCTATAATTATCCTAATAGAAACACCTTTAATTTATATTTCATAATTATATCTTTTGATCTCATATATATATATATATATATATATATATATATATATATATATATATATATATATATATGTATTAATTTGGTATCTGGATATTTGAGCAAAGTAAAGATTAGGTACAATGCATATCCCTATATTTGACCAGCATAACATATATGTTGGGGTGCAAAGTTATTCATTCATGACTTTGTAAATGTTTGACTTTTGTAAAACCCACTTGCATGTGGTGCTTTAGCCTTTAGACCCATTTGTTTGTTAGAGTGAGAGAGAGACATGTAAAAACCTCTATAAATAGTGGGTTTATACCACTTGTAGAGGTGTGCTTGAGAGATGTAAAAGTGAGTGTGTAAGTGTGTGTTATTTATGTAGTCTAGATCTAGATCCTTTTTGCAACACCATATACAATCAATACATCTCTTGATCACCCAAATCACCATGTTCAATTGTGCAAGCTTTGATTCCGCATGCCAAACCATGTTCTTTGTCACTACAATTGGTATCAGAGCGGGTCTTCAGGAACAAGGTGATTTTTGAAGAATGATTCTCGTTTTGGCAATTTTTGTCGCAATCTGAACAATTTTGGTGAGTCTCTCTCTATGATCTCTCTTAATTTCATTGAATCGTGCGTTACGTTTTTTTTGATTTGTGATCATTTGACTCATTGGATCAAATTTTCTTTGAAAAATCCATTTGTTGATCTAATAATTTTTTGTTGATCAAAGCCCGATCCAATCTCATATTCTTTTGTTCTAATTGATTTTCAAATTACAAGTGTTTGTTTGAATTGAGTTTTAAGATCAAAATTCAGATCTAATATCTTGAATCATTAATTTGTTACTGTTCATATGATCCGATTTTCAAGCCCAAAATCAATATTGGTATAATGTTCATGAAATACTTTTGAGCCCATACGTTTTTTTTGTGATCTGATTCCATTACTTGAGCCCAAAGATTGATTAAATCATTTTGTTACTCTCACTGTGTTCATTCTTATCTTACGCATAGCCGACTTGTACTCTCATTATCGTTCCTTTATTCCAATTTCATCGATCATCTGAATAATTGATTAATGCTTGTTTTGATGATTAAAATAGCTTTCAGAATCGGTTTGGTATAGTATGTTTGATTTTCAAATCGATTTTGTTATAATTGTTGTCAATATCGACGAATTGAAAAGTCAAAACTTCATATAAAAGTCAAAATTGAGTTACATGATGGTCGAGTTTGATTCGCAATTAATGGTTGTCAAGCTTGAATCGATAGTTTGGTTTGTACTATAATTTCGAAGAATTGGTGATATGAAATCGCAAGTCAATTATTATGAAGTTTAAGCCAAATTTACATCTCGAATAAAAAAAAGTCAATGTCGATGGCTTGATGATTACCGGTTCGTGATTTGGATGTCGATTGATTTTAAAAGATGTTGAAGTCTATTGATGAACGAATGGAGTTAAGAAATCAATGTCGATTATTGATTTTGAGTTCTTGAACAAAAAGCAAAGACCTGTGATCTGGAACAGTTGGAGTTTGAATGAAGGGAACTTGATTGGTGAATTAATTTTTGATTTTGTATGATTTGGAGTTGATTTCTTGTCTGTACGTTGTATGTGTGTTCATTCGCATCTACAGGAATGGGAAAATTTGGGTTTGATTGACTAATGAAGGTTTTGGGTTAGTGAATAAAATGCGAATGACGAAAATTTTGTGGTTGATGGTCAAGATTCGCAATTGGATTATTGGGTTGATGGTCAAACATGAGTTCGTATACATGGTTAAAAAGGTTCGCATATAAGATAGTGATATGTTTCGTTCGCATCCATGGTTCGCATCCATGTTGCAGTATGCGAAAGTTGGTTATTCACATCTGTTTTTGCAAGTGATTTGTGAAGATTAGCGTGCAAAGAATTTGACTAAATGTGCGAAGCGTGTCACTGTGAAACATATGAATTGAAGAAGAAGAAGTCGAATTTACGAAACTGGCCCTTAAAGTTTTGTTTGTTTGACAAGAGATTTTGTACGAATTCAAAAAGGAATTTACGAAGATCCAAGATCATAAAATGAATCACCAAATCAAGAAAGCCATCAAGGATCAATTCTTGATCAAATCAAGAACACCCGCTCTGATACCAATTGTAGTGACAAAAAACATGGTTTGGCATGCGGAATTAAAGCTTGCACAATTAAACATGGTGATTTGGGTGATCAAGAGATGTATTTGATTGTATATGGTGTTACAAAAAGGATCTAGATCTAGACTACATAAATAACACACACTTACACACTCAACTTTTACATCTCTCAAGCACACCTCTACAAGTAGTATGAACCCACTATTTAAATAGAGTTGTTTACATGTCTCTCTCTCACTCTCTATCTCTCATGTGTCACAAGGCTAAAACTACACATGCAAGTGGGTTTTACAAAAGTCAAACATTACAAAGTCATTCATGGAAAACTTTGTACCCTAACATTATAGGTACTATGTTATCCTAAGGATTTGGTTATTATAACACCTAGGTATTATTTCTTACTAGACTATCGGGCATCAAAACTCTTATGTATAATATCATAGCTTACAACTAGGCATAGTATCTATAGCTACATTATCCTAAGGCCTTAAGCTTTATAAAACGATTGATATTTATAGATATAAATATATTTTTATAAAATCATTTGATAAGCATGTATCCCCCACCCCCCCATGGTAAAACATCTAAAATAGTGAAATAAGGGTCGTGTACTCACTCTAGTAGCGTATTCTGAAGCATCCAAGTCGTTGCACCCAAAGCTTCGTGTCATCGAGAAGACTTACAAAATAGCTTGAGAGGTATAGAGAGAGTGATTGGGAGAGTGCTTGGGATAATAAAATCAGAAAGTGGGCACCTCCGATTATAGTGATTGTACGCACAATGAACTTCTTGTGGTACGTGCACTCGCTTCGTGGCTACGTCCAGAGCTTGCCACGTGTCACACTTCTGATGGTCCACGTCTCCCTAATCTCGACGAATCTGGGTGTTAGATGTGCGCAACGAGCATGACGCGCAATTGGCGCGCACCCTAAATTTTTTATAAAAATTCATCTCTTCCTTATATCAATCTTGTTTCTTATCATTTTTATATATTCGTGTAGCTCTCTACTATTACTAAAACTTTCCTTTAGGGTGCGTTGTCAAAATTTGACTTCCATTTTTAACCTATATTTTATATTTTTCTAAAAATCGTATCTGAAACTCATACGATTTCTGTCAAACTCCATTTTAACCTTTTTCTGTCAAAGTCCTTATCTCTCGAATTACTACGATTTTCCTTTTGTGACGTTAGCTAAAACTCATACGATTTCTTTGTGCCATTTTGACGTTAATAGCGTTGTTGACGCGATTGATTTTTATATTTTATAATATCATAACTTCTCCAATTGGAGTTAGGTTTTTGCAACGATTATATGTGACATCCCCAATTTCTAGGCCAGAAAAGACCGATTTGTTTATGCTTTGTTTTATAAATCAGAGTAATCGTTTAAAGAAAACGGTTGCGGAATTTGTTCCCAAAACAAGATATGATAAAAACTTATCAAAACATTTCTCAAAGAGAATGTATTTTCATTAAATAATAAAACCTCGGGATATCATGTTCCGATACAGACATATAAGCGTAAACAGAACATACATTCATTTACTCTAGTGATTTACATCTCCTTTAATCTCTCAGTGCAAAGCAGCTTCGTATCAATACCTATGATACAATTAAACTGAGTGGGTCAGGCTTGGGAGCCTGGTGAGCATATAGGGTTTTCAACCCACAATAATATAATTATTATATTTAATTATCAAACAATCAACCCAATTACCCATCCCCATTATCTTCCTTACTCTTAAGGGTCTACCCTAAGAATCATCTATCCGTTCACTCCGTATTAGGCACTAAGACAATAGCTGCCAGGACTCTTTATTAGGCACTAAGACAATAGCTGCCAAGGCTCCTTCATAGAGCACTAGTTCCATAGTTGCTATGGTTCATTCATCGGGTACTAAATCCATAGCTACCAGTGTAGGTACTAAGTCCATAGCTACCAACGTTTATCTAACAGTACTAAATCCATAGCTACCGGTGTAGGTACTAAGTCCATAGCTACCAACGTTTATCTAATAGTACTAAATCCATAGCTACCATCGTCTATCTAACAGTACTAAATCCATAGCTACCAAGGTTCATCCTTCGTCTCATACTCAAACTCATCCGTCATCACACACCAACTAATTCATCTACCCATGTTCTACCCAACATATTTGTAGATATAACATACATATACAGTTTAACTCATTTAAAACCTATATAAAACATCCATTCCACGCTTATCTCAAATAAACGACAATATATAAACACATAACACGTATATCATAGCAAATACTTAATATTTATGTGTTAGAAGAAAGTAACTATACACTCACACCAAACATATACTTAATACATTCAAATAATGCTTGTATTAAAATCGTGTTTATGAAAGGGACTATACACCCACGCATATAAACAACTTTATATTATACACATAACACATATTTCATAGCAAATACTTAATATTTATGTGTTAGAAGAAAGTGACCACACACTCACTTGATCAGAAGATGATCGGACAACACTACCACTTGTAGAAGTAGTATTCTTCTGTGAAACCGGGATCACTTCACACACCGAGTTTCTCGCGGGCAGAGCTTCGGCTCGGAAACTCTTTTCTTCTCAGGATCTTCGGACTTCGGAACTCGCTTCGGGTCTCAGAATGATACCCGGGCTTTGAGGGTACTTCTTTTCACATAAATCGAGGAAATATGGGTGAGAGATGAGAGAATGAGCAACCAAACTCGGATGGCCCTTCAAATCTATTTATAGGGCAAAATTGGCCCTTGCCACGTTGTGACACCTTTTTCCACGTCATGGGCTTGGTCGTCACTGCATGCGTCATCGCAAGTTGTGTCTGGGGGACTCCCGGAGGTGTCAGAAGACCTACCACGTCGTGGCACTGCTTTCCACGTCGTGGTCTCTGACACAACTTTGGGGTTTGCGCCCCTAACTTCAGAAATTCATAACTTTCGCATACGAACTCCTTTTTCGACGTTCTTTATATCGACGCGTAGGTGAGATTATGCTCTACAACTCTCGTTTAGACTACATTGGCTAATTTTGACTTTATTTTTAATATATTATAAATATATTACTTATATATTATCTTTAGTAGGCCGGGAAAGAAAAACTACGTTCGAAATTCATAACTCCTTCATCTGAACTCCGTTTTTGTCTGTCTTTTTATCGTTGGACTACTATCGAAGATATCTTCGAATCTCGTTTAGATCACTAAGTATAGATATCTATCTACCTTAAATTCACTATTTACGTCGCGCTGGGTCGTGCCGGTTCTGTCGCGAAACTTCGACAGGTCATAACTTCTTCGTTGTAACTCGGATTTTGGCGTTCTTTATATGCACGGAAACCTTGTGACATATACTAAAACTTGGTTAAGATAAATTATTCTAAATAATATTCCATCAAAAAGTCATTTTTGATGCTTATTGCCTCTAAATTAACTAGCCCGGATCTACGGGCGTTACATTATATCCTTGGGATCACTTTGTTGTGTACTCTCCAAATACACTGAACATTATTAAAAGTGATATAACTCTTTGGTCACACATTTTTGACCCTATTATTATCATTTAACTAATCATATTTTCCTTCAATATGAAAGATTCTATCATTATCATCGGTTGATGCTAATCTCTGGTGATGATTGGTGACAAGAAATTCCTAATTATCACATCAGATTGGCAGATTTTCCACTGATAGTCTTGGGCTTATAACCTAATGTGAGCGAGTATGTGTTCCAACTTTTGGAGGAGTTTGTCAGACAATGATGGAGGAGGCACATAATTCTAAGTTCTCGATCCACCCTGGAGCCACAAAGATGTATCGGGACTTGAGACTCAACTATTTGTGGCCATGCATGAAGCCATAGATAACATGGTATGTGGCGAGATGCTTGAAATGTCGGATGGTCAAGGTAGAGAACAATAGGTTGCATGGCAAGCTACAGCCCTTGGAGGTACCCATATGGAAATAGGAGCATATCACCATGGATTTCATCACCAAGTTGTCGAGGACGGCCAAGGGATTCAATGTTATTTGGGTCATTGTCGATCGGTTGACCAAGAGTGCCCATTTTCTTACTATTCGGCAGAGTTCATCGGACGAGAAGTTAGCCAACGTGTATTTGCATGAGATTGTTGCTCTCCATGGTGTACCGATTTCTATCGTGTCCAATCGTGATGTACGGATTACTTCTTGGTTTTAAGAGAGATTTCATGAGTAGTTGGATATGATACTGCATTTCAGTACTGCTTATCACCCTCAAAGCGATGGTCAGAGTGACCGGGCAATTTAGACGCTCGAGGATCTGTTAAGGGGTTTTGTTATCGATTTTGATGCGAGTTAGGATTCCTATCTTCCCCTAGTTGAGTTTTTATACAACAACAACTATCATTCTAGAATTGGCACACCGTCATAAAAGCTTATATGTGGGAGGAAGTGTCGTACTCCAGTGTGTTAGGGAGAGGTTGGTCATAGTTTCACAGGGAGGACTGAGGTGGTTCTCCATACTACAAAGCTTATCCAACAGATCAGATAGAGGTTGGAAACAACTAAGAGCCGACATAAGAGTTATGCTGATGGACAACGGTCCAAGCTGGAGTTTTAGGTTGGAGACATGGCTTTTCTGAAGGTATCACCCTGAAAGGGAGTTATATGCTTCAAGAAGAGTGGCAAGTTAGTTTCATATTTATTGGACCTTTTTTAGTAGTGGCAAGAGTAGGCAAGTTGGCATACCCCATGGATCTGCTTGAGCAGCTTAGTCAGATTCACAACATCTTCCATGTATCTTAGCTTTCAAAGTGTATGGTTGATGATTCAGTGGTGGTTCCATTAGATGACATTCAGGTTGATGAGCGCCTTAATTATGTAGAGAGGCATGTAGTTATATTGGATAGGAAGACGAAAGGCCTTGTGCAATAAGGTGGTTCCCTTGGTTAAGGTTCAATGGCAGCATAGGAAGGGTTCCGAGTAAACGTAGGAGCCTAAGGTGGAGATACGTGAGCACTATCCGGATCTATTTGTGGTCGAGTATTTCGAGGACGAAATCTAGTTCAACTGGGGGAGAATTGTAACACATGGTCACTTGTAGGTATCTTCCTTTTCTTTTTTTTTTTTAAAAAAATTAAGTATTAGGAAGCTTGGTCCTATGTCGGGCGTCGGGTAGTCTCTTACGCAGCGCGTAGGAAGAATCTTGGTTACCGGATTTAAATGATCTATGCAGGGCGTAGATCATGGTATGCACGACGTAGGGATGTCAACGGGGGCAAATGGGATGGGGAGTGCATCCCCCACCCCCGCCCCCGAAATTTCCTTGTTCCCCCGTTCCCGCCCTCACACTCGAAATGTTCAGCCTTCCTACCCCCGCCCCGCCCCCGAATCCCCTTTATTACCCCGCCCCCGCCCCCGATTGATTTTCGTCTCCCTGTTTTTTGGCTAAAAAAAGTTGTTATTTACACTAAAAGAAACTATTTTTAGGTAACAAATAATTATTTATAGTAAAATTTTACATGTTAAAAATAAAAAATATATATGGCATCTTAAAAACATTATACTAACATTTTAAAAACATGTTTTTTTGATGAATTTTGGAAGCTCAAAATCATGTTAAAGTTTATTATATTTATATAATTAATATATGTAAATATTAGTGTAATTTATTAACAGGGTCCCTATAAGAGTTTCGGGACGGGATTGCCTACCCCCACCCCCGCCCCTGAAATTAAAACGGGGTTAACCTTGCCCCCGCCCCCGATTTTTTTTTAAAAATTTCCCCAAAACGGGACGGGGTCCCACGAGACTTTTTTGACATCCCTAGCATGACGTAGGAGCCCATAACCAAAACCCTAGTTCTTGGAGTTGTGAGCCCTATTTAAAGGTTCTAACCCCTTGGGGACCTTTCCATTCATAGCCTCCACCCCTTAAGCAACCACCTCGAAACCCTAATCTTCTTGTGTGAGTTTTGGTAACCATTGAGTGTTTTGTGTGCATCTTTAAAGGGAGAAATCCATTGGGAAGCACTTGAGAACCTCTAAGCTTTATGGATCTGGAACTTGCATTACTTGACCATTCTCCAAAAAGGTATAAAGCCCTTACCTTGATGTGTTCATGATTCGATCTAATTACTCTTAGGATTTCGATCCTTTATTCCCCGTAGCCTTGACCTTTGTGAGTATAAGCTACTCCATGTCATTTAAATGTAATTTCCAATCATTTTGGGGTTGCTAAGTCATAAAAAGGAGAGCTTGGTCAGTCTCATTCATCCATGCATAAGATTTTGGGCAATAGAAGGCTTTTTGGACCTAGGATTTGGTTTAGTGATCTTTATGTGCATGAAAATGGATAAATTTAGAGACGTTATCCATTAAGACGTCCATCTAGTATAGATCTAGAATCTTGGAGGGTTAACCTTCTGTATTACGCACTTAATTGGAAAGTTAGGCATTAGCGTACTATGGATGGTGTAGTTTTGGCTACGCTGTGCGTAGCCCATTTTGTCCCGATTTACCACCTTAGGCTCTACGCTGAGCATAGATTGGATGGAAGTTGACCATTAACTTTTTGACCGTTGACCGTTGGCTTTGACCAAGTTTGACTTTAGGTCAAATGGAGTATTTTGTGTAGTACATTGAGACTTGCCTTCTGTTTGTTGAGTAGGTGACCTATAGAGTCGATATTTGGATCAGTGATCAATTCAACTAAGTTCTAGACTTAGAGGTGAGTTTTCTCATTGTACTTGTGGATCGAAGTCACCAACGTCGGCCCACTAGATTATGTTATGTATCATTGTGTATAGGATGTTGCTATGCTAGATTGGTATATGTATATGATTATTTGTACTTGCTAGTTACTGTTTATATGTTGCATATGTCGACATAGTGCGACTGGGTTGAGGCTTTACTGCTCTGTGAGGTAAGCTAACAAACTCGGGGAAATCCAGTCCGATGATTGTGGGTCGGGGGAAGTCCATTCCGGTGACTGTGGGCCGAGGGTAATCAAGTCCGATGACTGTGGACCAGAGGATAATCCAGTTCGATGACTGTGGACCCAATGTGCATGCTTGTATGTGTATTGTCGTGTGAGGTATTTTGGGGGAAACTCATTAAGTTTTGGCTTAAAATTGTTGGTTTCAGTGTTTGAGGTACATCATATGATAGAGGCAATGCAAAGACGTGACCGTACACATCCTCCAATTAATGTAAGTTTTGAGAGATTTTGATATCGTGATTTTATGGATTGACTTGAAAACAATGGTTTATATATTATGTATTTGTGGAAATATTTTGTAAAAATAAATATTTTTATTATTGGTTTTGGGATGTTAAAGTCTATGTCATCCGTGGTTTTAAGACAGTGCATCCTTTTTCAATCTCCTCGACGTTAGCATAACTGGAACCTATCTTCATTTCTATATCGGCAACGCAATTTAAAAAAGTATTTTTCTGCCAACATTTCATGATTTTAAAATCCAAATTCAAAGTCTAAATCTTGGTTTCAAGCCATTTAAATTTATTCTTGAAATAAATTAATTTCTTACCACCACAATCACCATAAAACTCGGCCACACTTTATTAACAACTTTTACAAATCTTTCCATATACATCCAATAGTTAAACAATTTAAAAGGGATCAGCCTATAGTCCCAAGTAACATTTTTTTAACATTATGATACTATGATGGGATCATTTTCTATGCAATGCTATGGATGTAAGATTGGTGAAGGTATCCAAAGTACTATCGAAAATAAGAAACCAATCAAGTTTACTCATTTTAGTACCCCTTTATTGACTAATGTAAACATACAACCTCTTAAATGTAACTAAACAAGAGCCGCATAAAGAATGAAACCTTTGATAGCATTTCCCCTGGTTGAGATAACATAAAACGAAATCTTTCACTTTCAACTCTAACATATATATATATATATATATATATATATATATATATATATATATATATATATATATATATATATATATATATATATATATATATATATATATATATATATATATATTTCTTTACTAATTTATAAAAGAAATCCTACTATTTTTATAAATAGATTCAATATAATAATAATATTTTTTTAAGCCGTTCAAGTCTTTAAACTTAAAGTTAAAATAATATTAAAATTTTAAACAAGTCTCTTTCTAAGTTTGACCCAACTTCTTTCATTATTTATTTGACCAAGTCACGTTGATTCCGGGATATCAGCAAATATTTATGGATTACAACCCGCCTTCCTCTCATATCTCGCCACATCTACTGATTCATTGTAGAAATTATATTGAATCATTTGTTTTCTTTAGGTCACACCCTATTTGTTTGTCACCAGCAGCATCATCTCCTCCTTCTCTCCACCCATCAGCGACATTCACTTTTGCTCGATATTGGCTCTGTTTTTGTGAAGTCACTGTTGTCTTCACCTCTGCATAGTCGCACCATCTACCAGCGCCATTCTAGGGTTCGCTATCCCTTCTCTCTATTTATCTGTGATAGAAGATGAAGAGGATGGGCACAATGCTACTCCATCTTTCGCCTTAAACCACCCAAAATCGATGCCTACCCATGCTTTTCCACCATGAACCACCGCTATAGTTGCTCTTCCTTCTGCCTTCAACCACCCACATATGCTCCCTACTCTGCCTCTATAGTGACCATCATCCAGGTTTGTATTCTTCATCTTTTAGTCTGATTCTCCATAGTATTTATGAATAATGAGATATTTTGGTGAAATTGTTGTAGGGTTTTGAATATGTGAGGCATTGATGATTTTATGCTGGAAAAAGAAAGCAGGTGTGAGATCGTTGAAGTGTATCTCACAAATAGGTTATGTTCTCTGTCTTTATACATCTCTCTCTCTCATTCTCCCATTCACACACAAATAGGCATTGATGATTTTGTGTGTTTAATTTCTTTCTTCAAGGTTATCTTGATATTGATATCAAGTTTAATTTTCTCTTACCGAGACGTGAGACGTGAAAGATGAATCATCAGTGTTTCCATTCATACGATAGCCTCCTTGTAACTGTCGTCTCTGCCACTGCCAAGTCGCTGCTGTCTCCATCACCGCTGTTGGTTCATCGAATCACCCATCCCCAAATCCAATTTATGATCTCGCTTCCTCGCATGTATGTCTCATGGCGGTCAAGAAAATCCCCATCAATTGACGAATCACTTTATGTGTGTTTTAATTTGTTCCATTTATTTCATTATAGGACATAAGCTTGAAAGAACAAGGCTTTGGCGGATGACGAATCTCTCAAATCCCCTTATTTGAATTTTGAAATCAGTCTCTAAACCCTACTGCCTCTTTCGACCACTATCCTGGTCCCGTCTCTTCTCTTTCTCTTTTGTTTTTTATATTTATGTTTATATTTCTTTTCTTTCATATGTGTTTCAATCATAATCACACAATGTCGTTAAATTATATTTTATTGGATTTTGGTTTGGTTTTTTACTATGATTCATATGACGTCTCAATCCATTTCCTATGTATCTTCCCTACGGAAGGGCTTTTTGTTCTTATTTTTTTATTAGGGCTTGATGAACACGAGTAGATTTTCCAGGTTTGATTTTTTGTATTTTACTTTTCATATGCACTCTAAGATGCAAAGTCTACAAACAGTTGTTATTTAATTGCCTAGGTTTGAAATGTACGATGTGTGAAGGGTTGATTCTACCATGAAAGGTAAGATGGATGTGGTATTCGTAGTTTCATCATTAATGGAAAAGCTGAAGATTTCATTATTCACGGGGCTCTCTTCATCATCATTCAAAGAAAGTGCTAATCAAGGAGAATATTTAAGCATTCACAAACCAACAAAAAACTGGGACAAAATAAAGAAGAAAAGAAAAGTAAAACAATTGGTGGAATTATATAGGGAGAAAAAATCCAAAGAATAGCAGGGTGGATGATATCAAGACAATGAAGAACCAAACTTTGTAGAGATGCTGAATTTTGATCAATACCTGCATTGAAGTTAATTGTAACAGCCCGGATTTCCAGGTATTTTATTGTTTTGATTTTTTTTGGTGTTTTGAGAGGGGACTCGGCGAGTTGGAGCTCAGACTCGCCGAGTAGGGTCGTGATTCTGGACGCGGGATTCGTCTGGACTCGGCGAGTCCAGGATATGGACTCGGCGAGTCCACACTGTTTAATGAAACCCTAATTTCTCGGGTTTGGGACCTATTTAAAGGGCCTTATGGCCGTCATTTGCACCCCACAGTCCATAGAGAGAAACCCTAGAATGCTTTAGCGATTTGAGAGAGAAAGGAAGCATTTCTTGACATTTGTGTGTTGTTTAGCAAAGAAGAGGGAGGTTCTAGCCAAGAGGAGGCAAAGGAGACTGCTATTCGGTGGATTTGAAGCTTAGCCCTTCAATCTAAGGTATGATTTCGGCTCATCTCCTGTTTTGTGAAGTATAATTGATTTTAGGGTTTCTTGTGACCTTGTTGAGTTGATTGGATGGCCAAATAGTCCCTTGCTAGTGATGAGACTTCGGATCTGGATCCATAGAGGTCCAGAGAGCCTCATTCATCAAGCTTTATAGAGAACAATGGAGGTTATGACCTTGAGTAGTGAGATTTGTTGATAATTCTTCATATATGGTCATATAGAGGTTGTTTATGCACCAAGTCTGGGGCTTTACGTGGTGAATCAGTCTAGGAGGGCCAGATCTATGAATTGTTGGAGTAGATCTGACCTTAGAAGCAAGTTTGAGTGATTACATGGCATGGACTCGCCGAGTCCGATGAGCAGACTCGGCGAGTAGTTTGAAGATTGCCTTGGACCGGCCAGAGAGTGGTCAGTCGAGTCATGGGTTGACTCAGTGAGTCAGGGCGAGTTAGAGAGGGTTGTCAAGTGGACTGAGTCGAGCTGGGACTCGCCGAGTCGTTCTTGAGACTCGGCGAGTTGAGTCGTGGTGGCCCCGCGATTTCTGCCAGGTGAAACTCGTCGAGTCAGGGGGAGTACTCGACGTGTAGAAAGGGAATCCTAGAGAGTTGGTGAGAACGTCTAGACTCGCCGAGTTGCCGTGTGCACTCGCCGAGTCCGGTCAAAGTTGACCGTTGACCGTTGACCTGTGTTGACTTCTTAGGGATAATCAACCTTAGAGATAAAAAGTGTTAATTAGAGTCATGTGATGTTATAGGAGGATTAGAGCTTGGAGGATCGAGCACGAGGGATTTCCAGGGTTCGTGAGATACCGAGACACGCGAGGTGAGTCTTCTCACTATACTTTACCTTGAGTAGGTAATCAGAGCTATGTGTTAGTGTATGTATGTTATGTGCATGCCATGTGTTGTATTGCATTATTTCTATGTGATTTACGCTGTGCATGATTACAGAGTTGGAACCGGAAGGTTCCTAGAGTTAGAACCTGAGGGTTCATAGAGTTGGGTGCACGGACCCATAGAGTTATAGCCTCGAGTGGCTAATATGTGTTTTATGTGTGATATTTTGGGGAACTCACTAAGCTTCATGCTTACAGTGTTAGTGTTTTGTTTCAGGTACTAGCGATGACCGTGGGAAGGCGCCGGCTTGATCTGTACATACGCAGGGGACTTTGATATATTTATGTGATCTTGGGATTTGTATGATACAGATTGGAATTTGAAACTTAATGTTTTTATGAAATTAAATGAGAAATGTTTTTTTTATATTGCGAAAAATTATTTTGAAATTCACGGTGTTACAAGTTGGTATCAGAGCCTTGGTTTGAGGGATTCGAGTACACCTTCGGGCGTATTTGAACTCAAACTGAGGATTTGAAATGTATTTTCAAAAAGAGTAAAAGATTTTTGAAAAACACAGAGCAAGAGATGTGTGTACGATCAGTCAGCGCCCGAACGGTGATTTCCCAAAATACCTATATATATTATGTGATATTGATATTGATATGATGTATCCACATGCTAGAGTAGGTTAGGTATTGCTATTAGGACTAGAGTGGCCTGATTTGTGATACCTTAGCCTAGGGAGAGGTGAGCTGCTATGAGATGCTTGAGAGTGAGTAGGTAGCAGCGAGGGGCTTATGAGAGATCTATTAGAGAGTGGTCTATGCATGATAGAGTACTTGAGACCTGGAATCCAAAGAGGAGGACTTGGAGTGTATTCTGGTGTGGTGCGGACAGTAGTATTGGGCCCGTACTACTGGAAGCACCAGAGCGGTGTGCAGCCCAAGTCAGAATCTTTGGAATGCCAAGAATTAAGGAGGAAAGAGTTGACAAGTGTGAGCATACTTGTGTGGCTTCTAATTTATCGTATGTTGTATTACAGAGGTAGATCATGGTGAGGACGCGTTTGATGCCCGAGAGCAGTGGTACCAGTGAGGAGGAGATCCGCCGGATCATTCAGGAGGAGGTGGCTGCAGCCATCAGGGCAGAGATACCGGAGATGTTTGGGTCTATAAAGACCACATTGATTGCTGCTGCGAGGCCGCAGGGTGGGGATGCGTTGCTGTTCCATGAGTTCAGCAACACAAAACCACCAGAGTTTGATGGTACTCAGGATCCGGTGGCAGCTATGAGGTGGATATCTGATATTGAGGGGTGTTTCTTCACTTGCTCGTCTCCTGAGCATTTGAAGGTCCGGTTCGCGCTGAACCAGCTTCGCTTGGGAGCGAAGGACTGGTGGAAGTTGTGACGGCGCATTATACGCCTGCTGAGCTTTCTGCGGTGACCTGGGAGAGGTTCACCACCATGTTTCGGGATGAGTACGTTCCCCAGGTGGAGAGGGAGCGTTTAGCACAGGAGTTTCTGACCCTCAAGCAGGGTACTGAGTCTGTTACAGCGATCATGAGGATGTTCCACGAGAGGGTGATGTTCTGCCCTGAGCATGTGTCCACTGAGCAGGCACGTATGAGCCGCTACTTGAGCATCTTGAGGCGGGATATTCGGGAGTTCGCTGCGAACTCCTCGTACCGGACATTTGCCGAGCTTCAGGCAAATGCCCGGAAGAGGGAGATTGATCTTGAGACTCAGGCCAGGGAGGAGGCGGAGTCTCAGGGGAGGGATCGGCGACCGGCACAGTCGCAGCCGGCCGCCAAGCGGGCCAAGCCTGCTGATCCCAGACCAGGGAGTCAGAAGAGCCGCACTTGCGGAAAGTGCGGCAAGGGTCATGACGGAGTTTGCCGAGCGGGGTCTTGCTACAAATGTGGCAAGGAGGGGCACATGGCCAAGGACTGCCCCAAGGGGTTTGTAGTGTGTTTTCACTGCAACCAGACCGGACAACGGAAGGCCGAGTGTCCGCAGTTGCGCGGAGCATCTCAGGGGTCTGCTCCTGCCGCCATCAGAGCTACAGAGAGTCGGCCTGTGAAGGCCGAGACGCCGAGAGCTCGAGGGAGGGCCTTCCAGCTGACTGCGGAGGAGGTCCGCGCTGCGCCCGATGTTGTGGCTGGTATGTTTCCTTTCGTGTATTTATTTTGATATTGAGATGTTATGCTTATATTATGTTATGCGTAGGTACCTTTCTTGTGAATTCCGTACCTGCTTTAGTGTTATTTGACTCGGGTGCGAGTCGGTCTTTTGTATCTTTGGCCTTTAGTCAGCATATCAGTGTTAGTCGTGAGGCATTGAGTCGGCCTCTGAGAGTTTCCATAGCTGATGATAGAGTGATTAGTGCCACGGAGGTTTTCCAGGGATGTGTGTTAGAGATTTTCGGGGTTGAGTTTCCGATTGATCTGATTCCTATTGCGATGGGTGATGTTTGTGTCATTGTGGGCATGGACTGGTTGAGCCGATTCGGCGCGGTTATCGACTGTGAGCGTCAGTTGGTGACTGTACGAGACCCTAGTGGGGGAGTTCTTTCGGTGTATGGCGAGGGTACCCGTTCGGGATCAGCCTTTTGTTCGGCCGCTAGGGCGAGGCAGTGTCTACAGCAGGGCTGTAAGGGTTTTGTGGCGTATGTGTTGGATACGCGGGTGACTTCCGAGAGACCGAGTTCAGTTGAGGAGGTACCGGTGGTGCGTGAGTTTCCAGATGTCTTTCCCGAGGAGCTGCCGGGAGTACCTCCTGTGAGGCAAGTGGAGTTTGGTATTGATTTGGTTCTGGGGGCCGTGCCTATAGCTAAGGTGCCTTATCGTCTTGCACCTCCAGAGATGCAAGAGTTATCCTCGCAGCTTCAGGAGTTGCTGGGGAAGGGATTCATTCGGCCGAGCAGCTCGCCGTGGGGAGCACCTATTCTGTTCGTCAAGAAGAAGGATGGTTCACACCGGATGTGTATTGATTACCGGGAGTTGAACAAGCTGACGGTCAAGAACCGTTACCCGTTGCCAAGGATCGACGATTTATTTGATCAGTTGCAGGGAGCATCTTGGTTTTCCAAGATTGACTTGAGGTCGGGATATCATCAGGTGAGGGTGCGGGATGAGGACGTCCAGAAGACAACATTCAGGACGCGATATGGGCATTCTGAGTTTGTGGTGATGCCTTTTGGGCTCACCAATGCCCCGGCGGTGTTCATGGATCTCATGAACAGGGTATGCAGGCCGATGTTGGATCGGTCGGTGATTGTATTTATCGATGATATTCTGGTGTATTCGAGATCTAGAGAGCAGCATGAGAAGCATTTGAGGGAGGTCCTTGGGGTACTGAGATCGGAGAAGCTTTACGCAAAGTTCTCCAAGTGTGATTTCTTGTTACGGGAGGTCCAATTCCTAGGACACCTCGTTAACCAGGAAGGGATTATGGTTGATCCGGCCAAGGTTGAGGCGGTGATGAGTTGGGAGGTGCCAAAGTCACCCTCTGAGATCAGGAGTTTCCTTGGATTAGCAGGGTATTATCGGAGATTTATCAAGGATTTCTCCAAGATCGCAGTGCCGCTCACCAGATTGACCCGGAAGGGTGTCGCATTCTCATGGGGTCCCGAGCAGCAGACCTCCTTTGAGACACTTCGCCAGAGGTTGTGCGAAGCCCCGGTATTAGCTCTCCCGGAAGGGATGGAGGATTTTGTAGTATATTGTGATGCATCGATTTTGGGGTTGGGTGCGGTATTGATGCAGAGGGGTCATGTGATAGCATATGCATCGAGGCAGCTGAAGCCTCATGAGACGAGATATCCTACGCATGATCTAGAGTTGGGGGCAGTAGTGTTCGCTCTCAAGATTTGGCGTCACTACTTATATGGGGTTCGGTGTACGATATACACGGACCATAAGAGCTTGAAGTACTTGATGGATCAGCCCAATCTAAATATGCGTAAGAGGAGGTGGTTAGATGTGGTCAAGGATTATGATTGTGAGATCCTGTACCACCCGGGCAAGGCCAATGTGGTGGCCGATGCGTTGAGCCGCAGGGCGGAGAGCACTCCATTGCGAAATGTATGTTTGAGATTGACCATGATAGCTCCGGTATTGGATGCCATTCGTGGGGCACAGGCCGAGGCTGTGCAGCCGGAGATGCAGAAGAGGGAACGGGTCGTTGGTTTGGTTTCAGAGTTCGTTACGGATGGTCGAGGGCTTATGACTTTTCAGGGTCGGATTTGGGTACCGTTTGTGGGTGGTACGCGCACTTCCTTAATGGAGGAGGCTCATCGGTCGAAATTTTCGATCCATCCGGGGGCTACGAAGATGTATTTGGATTTGAGGAAAGAGTATTGGTGGCCCAGTATGAAGAGGGACGTCGCATGGTTCGTTGAGAGGTGCTTGACCTGCCGTAGGGTTAAGGCCGAGCACCAGAGACCGCATGACAAGTTGCAGCCATTGGAGGTTCCCGAATGGAAGTGGGAACAGATCACTATGGATTTCATCACCAAATTGCCGAGAACTGCCAGAGGAGTTGATGCAATTTGGGTGATTGTGGATAGGTTGACGAAGAGCGCTCACTTCCTTGCCATCAGTGAGAGTTCTTCAGCAGAGAAGTTGGCAGAGTTATATGTGAGAGAAGTGGTATCTCGGCATGGGGTGCCGATCTCGATTGTTTCAAACCGTGATGTGCGCTTTACTTCCAGATTCTGGAAGAAATTTCATGAGGAGTTGGGTACTAGATTGCATTTTAGTACTGCATATCATCCCCAGACAGACGGTCAGAGTGAGCGGACGATTCAGACGCTTGAGGACATGCTTCGAGCATGTGTGTTGGATTCCGGGGGTAGCTGGGATGCGTACTTACCCTTGGCAGAGTTTTCCTACAACAACAGCCATCATTCGAGCATTGGTATGCCACCCTTTGAGCTGTTGTATGGTAGGAGGTGTCGGACCCCCATTTTTTGGGGAGAGGTTGGGCAGAGAGTGATGGGCAGTACAGAGATCGTGCTTCAGACGACAGAGCAGATTCAGCAGGTCAGACAGAGGTTATTGACCGCCTAGAGCCGACAGAAGAGTTATGCAGACAGACGTCGGTCCGAGCTTGAGTTTCAGGTCGGCGACTTCGTTCTCCTGAAGGTCTCTCCTTGGAAAGGAGTGATTCGATTCAGGAAGAGGGGCAAGTTGGGGCCCCGGTATATTGGGCCGTTTCGCGTGATTGCGAGGGTAGGCCGGGTAGCCTATCATTTGGAATTTCCAGCAGGGTTGGGGCAAATCCACAACACTTTTCATGTGTCGCAATTGAGGAAATGTATTGCTGATGAGTCGGCAGTAGTTCCATTATAGGATATTCAGGTGGATGCGAGCCTGAATTATGCCGAGAGACCAGTAGCCATCAGAGATCGAAAGATCAAGGTTCTGAGGAACAAGGAGGTACCTCTGGTGTTGGTTCAGTGGCAACACCGGAAGGGATCAGAGATGACCTGGGAGCCGGAGTGCGAGATGCGGGAGCAGCATCCGGAGCTATTTTCAGAGCGAGACTTCGAGGGCGAAGTCTAGTTCTAGTGGGGGAGAGTTGTAACAGCCCGGATTTCCAGGTATTTTATTGTTTTGATTTTTTTTGGTGTTTTGAGAGGGGACTCGGTGAGTTGGAGCTCAGACTCGCTGAGTAGGGTCGCGATTCTGGACGTGAGATTCGTCTGGACTCGGCGAGTCCACGCTGTTTAATGAAACCCTAATTTCTTGGGTTTGGGACCTATTTAAAGGGCCTTATGGCCGTCATTTGCACCCCACAGTCCATAGAGAGAAACCCTAGAGTGCTTTAGCGATTTGAGAGAGAAAGGAAGCATTTCTTGACATTTGTGTGTTGTTTAGCAAAGAAGAGGGAGGTTCTAGCCAAGAGGAGGCAAAGGAGACTGCTATTCGGTGGATTTGAAGCTTAGCCCTTCAATCTAAGGTATGATTTTGGCTCATCTCCTGTTTTGTGAAGTATAATTGATTTTAGGGTTTCTTGTGACCTTGTTGAGTTGATTGGATGGCCAAATAGTCCCTTGCTAGTGATGAGACTTCGGATCTGGATCCATAGAGGTCCAGAGAGCCTCATTCATCAAGCTTTATAGAGAACAATGGAGGTTATGACCTTGAGTAGTGAGATTTGTTGATAATTCTTCATATATGGTCATATAGAGGTTGTTTATGCACCAAGTCTGGGGCTTTACGTGGTGAATCAGTCTAGAAGGGCCAGATTTATGAATTGTTGGAGTAGATCTGACCTTAGAAGCAAGTTTGAGTGATTGCATGGCATGGACTCGCCGAGTCCGATGAGCAGACTCGACGAGTAGCTTGAAGATTGCCTTGGACCGGCCAGAGAGTGGTCCAGTCGAGTCATGGGTTGACTCAGTGAGTCAGGGCGAGTTAGAGAGGGTTGTCAAGTGGACTGGGTCGAGCTGGGACTCGCCGAGTCGTTCTTGAGACTCGGCGAGTTGAGTCGTGGTGGCCCCGCGATTTCTGCCAGGTGAAACTCGTCGAGTCAGGGGGAGTACTCGACGTGTAGAAAGGGAATCCTAGAGAGTTGGTGAGAACGTCTAGACTCGCCGAGTTGCCGTGTGCACTCGCCGAGTCCGGTCAAAGTTGACCGTTGACCGTTGACCTGTGTTGACTTCTTAGGGATAATCAACCTTAGAGATAAAAAGTGTTAATTAGAGTCATGTGATGTTATAGGAGGATTAGAGCTCGGAGGATCGAGCACGAGGGATTTCCAGGGTTCGTGAGATACCGAGACACGCGAGGTGAGTCTTCTCACTATACTTTACCTTGAGTAGGTAATCAGAGCTATGTGTTAGTGTATGTATGTTATGTGCATGCCATGTGTTGTACTGCATTATTTCTATGTGATTTATGCTGTGCATGATTACAGAGTTGGAACCGGAAGGTTCCTAGAGTTAGAACCTGAGGGTTCACAGAGTTGGGTGCACGGACCCATAGAGTTATAGCCTCGAGTGGCTGATATGTGTTTTATGTGTGATATTTTGGGGAACTCACTAAGCTTCGTGCTTACAGTGTTAGTGTTTTGTTTCAGGTACTAGCGATGACCGTAGGAAGGCGCCGGCTTGATCTGTACATACGCAGGGGACTTTGATATATTTATGTGATCTTGGGATTTGTATGATATAGATTGGAATTTGAAACTTAATGTTTTTATGAAATTAAATGAGAAATGTTTTTTTTATATTGCGAAAAATTATTTTGAAATTCATGGTGTTGCATTAATAGAGTCCACATCAGGTCACCACTTCATTATCTTTCTAAATTTTTGCGTTTTATTTAATCTTATATTCATATAGTTAATAGTTTAGACTTTGTTAATTATATCTGTTATGTTAATCAAATCATAGCTCTTTCTATTGATTATTGATGAAGCTATAAGAAATAGTGTTTTGTCTTTCAAAAATTGAAAGTAATGTCTTTATACCCATTTGTCATATACATCATGCGATTGTTGGAAAAAGTTGGAACCATTAGCTCCGGATGAGATTCTTCTTAACTCTTTTGGTGCGAAAGAGTAAAGATTTCACATTTTACTTTTTAGTTCCTTGATTTCCTTTAAACTTCGTTCTGGCACAAAAGGCTTTTTGGCATGAGTTATTTTTAGTATAATAAATTAGTATTTTCAAAGAATTTGAATTGTGATCATTTTATTTTTGTTTTGATAGCAGCCATTGTTCTGACATGAACTTTCCTAGCCTTATGTTGTTGAGGACTCTTCTTGGGGATTACAAAAATTGCAATCTACTTGTGGCTGATATACTAAAAAAATCTTGGACTACTGGTGAGGTGGAAAACTTTAAGCTAATGTTACTTTTAATTATGAACACTTCTTATTGGTTTTGGTTCTTTACACTTTGCTTCTTCTGTTCATGGATTACTCTTTAATTCAGAGTTTTATAGTACTACTTATAGCTTGGTTAGGATTTAACTGTGGCATTATTTTTTTCAGTGGTTTTTGAGTTGTTAAAGATTCAATTTGTGTCATTTTAGGTTGTGTTTGTGGGTGAGATTCATTTTTTCTTAATCATTTTCTGGCTTTAGATGTTTCCTTGATATTTTTTTTGATGTAGTGTTGGACTTCATATAAGATATCATGAAATCGAAATAGTGGAATTGGAAACCCATGATCTCTTGCACAAGCAATAGCATAACATGAACCGGTTGGATTTTAGGTGATCACTCCCAATACAATTTTTGTTGTTTCATATGAAGTAATTAATTGACTGTTTTTTTAACCATTTATCACAGGTTTTTGTATACACATGGAGTCTAGTTGCCTATCTTTTTTCATTCAGGTGCATGCATTCCTTTCTAAAAATAACATTACTTACCAACTTTCTTTTGGGTTTTTAACAAGAAAAGGATGGCATTGTATTTAATATGATTTTCACACTTTTTAGCCCTGAATTCCACAACTTGAATTTTGACAATTAGTTTTTCATCTCTAGAGCATTTAGGCAACAACATGAAGCGAAGAAGAAATTTCCAACATGAAGGGGAAGTCAGAACTCAGAAGCAGGGGCAAAATCGTCAAAAAGGGCTTTCTAAAAGTCCCCATAGCAAACTCCAACAATATCTTCAATATTCACTACCTCCCAACATCAAGGGTAAAACCGTCCAAAACTAAAAAACACTAAAAAAAATCAACATTTTTTAATGCAAGATTGTAGTTCTAGAAAAAAAAAGTAAACTAACAAAACAACATTAAGAAAAACATGTCGGAAGTTGAATATGACACTTTCAGAAAATTGGATTTTTAGCAATTTTCCAAAAATTAAGATTACTAATACAACTTTAAAAAGTCTCCCCAGAAAACAATTTTTGACTTTAATAAAATTAGATTTTCTGTCTACTTTCCCCAAAAAAGGAAAATTGGCAAGAAAATCGATTTTGGTGGTCATCAATCTCCAGGTGCTGCTTTGGGTGCCTATAAGTAGGTTGCTATAAGTGGTGTTACAGTCTTACATGGTTGTCATTATTGGCTTTGGTGATGTTTTTTTTGCTTAGCTTGTACATTTGTTTTGTTTCTTAGTTTGTTTGTTTTATTTGATTTTTTTTTTGTACATTTTACATACTATGTAATTAAACGAGTAGTAGTGTTTGTACTATAACTTTTAATTAAAATTGTATTATGGATAGTGTTTTATACATTATTAATTGTATTATGGAGAGTGTTTAGGTGTAAATTTTAAGAAGTTTTTAGAACGTTAATGTTATTTGTATGTATTTGGTGATATCATAGCAAACTAATGCCAAAAGAACATATTAATATTTGTATTATAAATTCTAATTAAAATTTTAATAATTTTGAAGATTATGAATAATATTTTAATTTCTATTAAAAATCTTATAAACGGATGGCGTACGTTCCAATGGTTGTCATCACATCATAAAATTTTATTGATAGTTAATAATAGAAAATTTGAAAATACATTATTAAAAATAAAGAATTGAAAGTAAAATACTATCAAACAAATAAATGTATAAACATGTGCTTTAAAATTATAAATAGATAAATTTTTTTTTCAATGATGATTTTTACTATCTTAATAAATTATTGTGTTTTAATTATAATTTATATATGGTTTCAGGACCAAAAAAACAACTCAAGATAGATTGTAAATAAAAAATGTGTTGAATATTACAAACCCACAACCCATCAAACCGGTCAAAGTTAAGATTTAATGATTTTTGCGGTTTGATGCAATAGCCGCAAGTATACATAAAAACCGAAATAAGTTAATCACCGCTCATAAACTATTCGCTCCCGCTGCGCGGGTAAACGACTAGTATATATATATATATATATATATATATATATATATATATATATATATATATATATATATATATATATATATATATATATATATATATATATAGGGAAAGGATCAAATGAGAACACCTAAAAGGTTGAGAACGTAAGAACATGTATATTCGTTTGTGATTCCATGAATTCATTTGTGGAAAAATGATAAACCTTTACGCACAATCAACATGAATATGTTTTTTCTCTTCAATTGAAATTAAAGGTGTAAAAATTTATCATTTCTCCACAAATGAATACATGGAATCACAAATGAATATACTTTGTTCTCGCGTTCTCAACCTTTTTGGTATTCTCATTTGATCCTACTCCTATATATATATATATATATATATATATATATATATATATATATATATATATATATATATATATATATACACATATATATATACTAGTTACATTCAAGGCCCGTGCTAAGCACGGCCCATGAAATGTAATTTGGGTATTTCGTTCTATTGTCTGAATCTTGAACAAACACAAGTACATAGCTGTTATGAATAAGGAATTCAAAGTATGTTGATTGTTAGCGGTAAACAACCAAGTATGATGTTATTATTGGCAAGGAAATGAAAATGCATTGCTACTATGGGTAAGGAAATTAAATAACACTGTTATTATGGGTAAAAACTAAATTACATTGTTTATGTTGGCAAAAACCATAAAATGTCTCCTGTAATTCCGAATTTACCCTTATTGGCTGGTCAAGACATCGGGCTTGTCCATGGCTCCCACGTTTCATGCATAATTGATATTTACATAAAGCATAACATGGATCTATCTTTAAATTGTTGTTGTCTACAGGTAAATGCAACTGTGTTGTTATTATGGTTATAAAATTTTAAATATACTTCAGTTAAGGTCCTTTTTAAAGCAAAATGAGTAGATAAATTGACAAATAGTTTTTACCTTAATAGTTTTCTTAGCAGCCTTGTCATGTAACATTGAACCACTTGCTATTAAATAAAATTATATATCAAACACTTTTATTGTGTTTAGTGTTTGGCAAGTTCTGGTTATCTAGTAGGATATTTATAAAATTACCAAAAACTACATTGTTATATATTATTGAAGTATTTTACTTAAATATTAAAAAAAACTATTTTTGATCAACTAAAATAATATTTGGGTGGAAAATTTAAAAATCAATTGGATTTACATCATGTTAAAAGTATTTTTCATGCAGATTGTACCATTAAACTATTAATATTTATCATCATAATATGATGATTATCATTATTATTAAGATACCAAATTTTTAGTTTTTTTTTTTTAAATACTAAATAATAGTTATAATAATAATAAATAGTTTATTGGTTTAATGGGGTAGAAAATACTTTAGACGTAATATCGATATATAGGTAAAAAAAATTGTAATTTTCTATGTGTCCCCACACTCCAACTTCTTCATCATCAACAACTAAATCAAAACCCAAACATATAAGCTAATAAAAATTACATGATTATTTTCTATTTTTAACAAAAAAAATCCATGTATCCACCGTCTTGGTTTCACATAGGCTCGACGCATGTTTGTATTGTAATTGGTAGTACTTTTCATATACTTGAATTGATTTGCACTATTTTCTCATTTAAAATGAAACAGCCATTTGAAGATTGATGTACGAATTAGTTAGTTTGGTTATCACAGTCAATGCGCAATTTTTAAGGGAAATGGAATTAGCAATTTTAGGGGGTGTTTGGGATATCTTTTCAAAGGGCAAAAGAACTTTTGGGAAAAGTTCCAAAAAGTCACGTTTCCCTGACTTTTCCAAAAAGTCAGTTTTCCCTCTTTAAAAAAATCCAAAAGGAGCTTTCAAGAAGCTTTTCCCAAACATCTTTTGTATGTTATCTTTTCCCAAAAGTTCTTTTCCCTCTCAAAAAGATATCCCAAACACCCCCTTAATCTTTCATGGCTATAATTGTTTTGCTTGTTTCATCACACCGGAAATGATTGAACATATAGTAAAAAAAATTCGTTCACAGTTGCATAATAAATTAAAGTGTCGGTCCTTGTGTTTGCACTCACTGTATGTTTCATCCCAATCAAAGTGCTTCCACATTTCTGGGCATTTACTGACCACATAAAATAAAATGTCAACTTGTCTAATTTGTTTCTTTTTGCATATCACATGAAGGTTGTTTAATATGCATTAAGAAAAGTAAAGTGCATTGATATTATAGCGAGGTTTTGTATTTTCAATATGTGATCACATACCTCTTGATACAACTTGAGCAATGAGCTAGAATGATCTGTATCAATCTCATCCACTACAACGTTATGCTCAGTCACCATCAAACCAATTGATAAATATGTTTCCGTTACGATTTGAGTAGTGTACTGATGTGTTATAAAATAGTTGTTTTTTAATGATTAAAGCAATTTTTATGCTGCTAATTTTAGTTAAATTTGGTTACTTTCACAGCTTCCTCATTTCTTATGGGAGTATTGTCTTGAATTAAGGACTAATGCTTAGCCACTATGGGAAGCAAATGATTACATGGTGTTTACTAAAACTGGTGTTTTTGTTCATGGTTTCGATCATAACTGTAAATGAAGACCTAATTTTTTAAGCATCGTGATTATGCATAGTCTCTATGAAGGTAGGACAAGTAATCTTAGTAAAAGTGTTTCAAATATTAATTCTTTATTTTGCTAATTCATAAATAATTTGCTACGAATACATCCCATATAATAAGCATCATGAACCAATCTTTATACATGTAGTGTAGTCCTCCAAATGTATTGAGATCTATTTTGTTGTAGGCAATAACTTGCAATAATAATAGAGTTGTCTCGATCAAAACCTATCTTTTTAGTCAAATGTGTTTTGGTAGTTAGAGCTACTTGATTTCCAAATAGAGAAGTATGAATAAGCATTTGAACAAAATACACAGGTGATTGAAATGACTTTTTTCTATGCTTCATGATTTTGACCAAAATTGAACTATATTTCTTTTTAGCTAAGTTTTCTATTTGTATCTAATTTACCAATAGACGAGAAAATTATCATGGGGCTACCAGATATATGTTATAAGCCAACTCTTGCCTAGCATATCTCCTTTCAATGTTTCTAGATGAAGTATAATTTTGATACATTCAAAGTATAATCTTAAGAAATTAGCCAATATATAGTGATTAAAAATATGCATATATAAGTTACTATGTGAAAGTTACTATGTGATTGAGAGATTTTGGGTGAATAATAAAAAGATGAAATAGGATCATATATTCACATAACTCACAATAGAAAAGAGTTTTATACCATCTTTAGTCTCTGCAACACATTATCTTCAATCATTAACACAAGAACTTCACAGATGGTGTAGCAAAATGCTTCCCTTCCATACCCACTCATATTGTCCAATCCCAAAAGGCATTTCATCGAACACCTTATATGCATTCATATAAAACACTTATTATAATATCAAGCACTAACCCATTTTCAAAATATAAACAAAACAATGAACGATATTAGAACGAGATTTTTACACAATTCACAAGTTAAAAACAAATTTGGTTGTAGAATACCAAAAATGATGATATCGGTTTGGATCATAACATTAAGGTGGAGATGAGTAGAAACAATGAAGAAGAATTCTTATCAGGTTACATTAAAAATATGTGTAACAAATTATCAAACACATACCTTCAAAAAGGATTTTGTGAAGATAAGGTTGCTTGAGCCTTGAAATCGTTTGCCCTTCCAAGAAAATCATCATGTTTTCTATCAGAAGTACCAAATCAAAGGGATAAATTGAGAAACAGGAAGAGGAATTACAACAAGGAAGAGCACTTACAAAAGATGAAATCGAAATGTTGTGGTGGACCATAAATGTTGAAGTGTGATTTTTTGTACATCTTTAACAAAGCCCATACTTGTGGTATGAAGATGAATATGTCGATGTAAGAGGAGAGGGTTTCACTTATGGAAACACGATCTCGGAAAATGAATCTGTAAAAATGGGGAGAGAGAAATGAAAGGGAAGAAGAAGATGGAGAAAGAAAGGAGCGTTCAAAAATCGTATGAGAGGTCGCTAAGATTGGATGCGTTGTTTTCTGGAAGCGATGCCCCATATGGGGGCGGTGATGGTATTGGCAGAGTCGGAGGGTAGGGCTTCACTGAAATAGGAGAGAAATTAAGAGAGGAAGAACATGCAAGTGACCGATGAATTAAAATTTGTCGATTCCTAGGTTCCATGGGTTTTGTAGATGAGGAAAGCATATTAGATGCAGTTGTTGCAAACATGATGTATTAGAGAAGCAGCAGGAAGCACGTGTTGAATCGACACCACATGCAAAGCGGTGGAGAGAATAGGTGTATTGGTGGAGTCGATTCCTTCTTCCAGCCAAAAGTAATGCTTGAAGACCGACGTTAATGGCGGCGTTTAGAATGTATGTGACGTGGCGTTTAATGAAGGTTGTAAATTTGATTTTGACGAAACGAGAAAAACAGCGTTTTTATATATAATAATGATGATAATGATATATATATATATATATACATATATATATATATATATATATATATATATATATATATATATATATATATATATATATATATAGAGTTATGTTATTTTGTTTTTACTAACTACTGTGTGCCAGAATTCACAGATCTGGACCATCGGATGGAATATAATCAAAGGTCATGATCTGAGGGTCTATGATAGTAGAATATGATAACATGTACCATATAATCACACAAATTTCAACATAAGGGCATTTTAGTCAATTAACCTATATTAAAAAAGGAAATTTTCGGATTTTTAGGGATGATTGATTTCTTTATTTTTTAAAAATCTGAATATTTTAAATTAATTCAAATTTAAAAATATGATTTTATTCTGTCAGAATGATAGAATGTCAACCATAAACTAGTAAATATATTTTTCGATTTTATTCTGTCAGAATGACAGAATGTCAACCATAAACTAGTAAATACATTTTGAAAGACTACACAAAATCGATTCTTGAACTAATAATATATCAAAAAATTACATTGTATGATTGTGATTCATTGAATAATAACAAACATTTTGAAAGAATAACAAGTATAATTCTTAAAAAATAACAGCATTCTTAAAAAATGAGTGTGATCATTATTTAATTCATTCTTCAACCCTTTCCCATCAGGTCTTCAAGCCATTCTTGAAGCCATTTCTACCAGAAATTCATTGCCAAGTAATTTGTAGTGATACACTTGTAAAACCTGCACATTAAACATGCAAATAATTAACTACAATTTTATCAGAATACAACAAATAATATTCTTACAAAATAAACTATTCTGCAAGAATATTCTTTAAGAATTTGTATTATCAAGAATATACCCAACAAACAAAATAAGGAACTAGCATCAACCTATTTTGACAGAATAAGGAACTAACATTCTTCGGGTTCCATGTGTTTATTCTCGATATGCTCAATGTATTTAACTCCAAATTTTGACAGAATAAGGAACCAACATCAACCTATTGTTATGAAAATGGCATCCAACCCAATCTAAATTGAGTTATATAGTTCTGAAAAGAATAAGGAACAAAGTGAAGTAAAAACATTAAAGATTTTTAACTATTTTTTCATTGAGGCATTTTATCGAACACATGGAGGCCATGACAGAATGTTGTTTCAAGAAATTACCTGTGATCAGATTAAGCATATCATGCAGGCTAGCACCATCCTAACATCGTCATCGGAGTACAAATACATAGCGACTGTGTAACAAAAACAAAAACAAAAACAAAAACAAAAACAAAATTGTTTATGCAACTTGATTAGATTGTGATTTGAAGAATAAAGGACAACTGAAATCAACGATTGAATCAATTAATCGGACCTTTCGACCAGCACGACCACTTCTCCACAACAGTGTTTTGGAGGTTTTGCAATCAATGCAGAATTTCTCTTCACAACTTACCGATTCCTGAGAAATCAAAATAGAAAGAGAAATAAAACAATAAAGAACTTATCTTCGAGCTTTGAAAATATCAATTAACGATTGACGATTGAGTGTGTATATATACGATTTCTGTTGTGTTGATTGTTGTTTTGTTTCTGGAAATCAGAATCCAAAATCAGATACCTGAACTTGAAATTAGAATCAGAGAGCTTGAAGGACGACTGAGAATTGAAGATGGAAGGGGAAAGAACCCTAACCGAGGACAAGGGTATGTGGATTACCGGACCAGAGAAATATTGATTCCTTGAATATAATACACGATGCAAGAGAGACTAGGTCAAAAATATTGATTTTATTTCCTTAATTGCAGGATTTCTATTGAATGATCCCTTAATTAAAAAGTATAAATGTCCAGAATACCCTTAAATAATTTATTTAATTGTTTATTATTTGTTGAATTCTTATTGGTGCATTTAGGCACACAATACTTGCTAAAAACATTTGAACCTAACTCTCTCTCTCTCTCTATATATATATATATATATATATATATATATATATATATATCATTACTATATAAAGAAACCTTATTTTTTTCAAAGCGCATACAGCGCGTGTGCATGCCTAAAGGAATAGTATATGGCAACGGTACAAGATAGTGTCGATCATCGCTTTAGATAAGTCGTTTCCAAGAGAAAGGTACATCTTCTCCCATTTCCCCAAAAAGAAGCCCTTCATAAGACACATTCCTTCCATCCTCACAACCGAACGACGCGCTTCTATCCTCACAACCTCAGAACGACACAACTTACCGCTATATCAATTCAATCCTTCGTATCGTCGTTTCTCTTTCAACGCCTCACCTTCTATATAAAGCCTTTTTCACTGGTGCCCATCAAATTAGACCGGCAACTCCATTTGGGAGATACTCTGGTTTCTCAGGTATGTGTTTTTGAAATTTTGGGTTCTAATTTTCCTATACTCGCTTACAGTGGTCAACAAAACCCACAAATTTTGATCTATCATTTTCTCTATTTCTCTCTTCTTTTGTCTTTCCTTCAGAAATCGTCTTACCTCTGTAACAAACTTAATGGGGTTTTCAGTTTTAGGGTTTCTAAAAAAAAATATTTTATTTATGTTTTATTTAGAGTATGTCTTTCTTGGGGTCATGGGAGTTTTTTGTATATGGTTTTTGGGCTTTTCTCATGTATTTTCAATTTGAATTGATGATGTTTAATCTGGGATGTTCTGAATCATTCTTAGAAAGATTCCCACTTGGTGCCAAATCATTTAAAAGGACCTGTTACTTGCTATGAAACATCTTCATACAGTAAGAAACATCCATATCTTTATTTTTTTTTTTATGAAATAGCAATTTATTCCAACTTGATTTGATTGTAATCAATGATTTTGCATTACTGCATGTTTTAGAATCATTTGGTGGTTGTAATCTGCGTATGATGTCTATTTACTGATAGGGCTGGTTGCACAATCCGTTTTTTGATGAACAAATAGAAAGAACTTATTCCAGTTGCTAGATGAAGAACTTATAAAAATCAACCAGAATTGGATTTCCTTCAATAATTCATCTAATGCTAAAGTTTAGTTTCTAATTTCGACGTATTGTTCATTTAATTTGATTGTTTAGTGTTTTAGAACTCAATTTCTTGACTTATTATGTATATGGTTAGTAATTTTAATCCGGTGTCCACTTATTGGTTTAATTTTGTTGATTTTTAGGAGCAATAGATATAATGATTGTTATAAGAACTTGACACATACCTTTATCATATGAAGACCAATGGTTATGTTATCTTTTCTTTTTACCATCAATGACAACTGTCATATATTATCTTTTCTACTCCAGCATAGTTTGATGGAAATAAATAATCTTCTGAAAACGAGTTGGGTCACAAGACCTACAGACTTAGCTGTTATGATTACTTTATTTAGGTCAGTGATTGAAAAGAGAGGATGAGAGATTATCTTGGAACAACGCCTCCGGTTGTGCCACATATTACAAATGCCATTCAACAATGGATATTTTTGGTTATTTTATCTTTTACTAAGACTATAAATTGTTCTTTCAGGGAATACTGAATCCATTTCATTTATTCTCTGATGTAAATGACATTAAAGTTGCTTATACTATAAATGATGGTACAAAAGAACCATTTGGATGAAAAGTTTGTTGGTTACATTCTTTTTAGTACTTTTTTTATTCTTTCATTAACTTTTTTTTTTGCTTTTTTAAGGTTTTATTGTTATTTTTTATGTACAGTGCAGCGTGACAGATATAAATATGGCCTTTGGGTGTAAACCATCAAGTTTTTGATTATCGGTGGTGATGCTTATATGCTGGTACAAGTTGGTATTCTCCTGTGTATAAGTTGGGAAGATTGGTTTTGGGCAGGCTTATGTTGGGAGGCAGGTAAGCAGTGGTACAAAAAAAACAGGTGCTTATTATACAGTCAAGCTGCATAGAAATAATAAACAAGGTAGTTAAAATAATTACCAAAAGGAAAAGTTTTATGTCAAATTTAAATTAATAACATTTGTAAATTTGAGCAGTGGGTATCATAACATGAAGGAGATTTAGTGATCAAAAATAAGAAACCGGTGTGGGAGTTGTCAAATCAAAACTCTAATTTATCCCATAATAATTCTTGAACCAATTACACAAAAAAAACCTCATCTTTATCCATGGGTTGTCTTTGCTAACTAAGAAATGGTCAATTTCAATCCCTTCAAGTGATTTGTGATTTTAGCAGTTGCCTTCTGGTATATCAGATGTTGTTACTTGTGATTATTACCACTTAAGTTAATAATGTTTGACCTTCTTATGAATAGACAATATAAGTATTCATTTAATAAGAAAAAAGAGATAAAGCCTCATTTTTATTAGAGGTACAACTAATTCTATGCTTTTCCAGTAATACCATCACTCTCAAATACCACAAAATGCTTAATTGTAAATTTTAAATTGACATCAGACTTTTAGTTTGCTATTAATCTGACTATTTACAGTAATCTATTATGCACCTGGTGATGATGTATGTTATAGTGTAGGTCCTTTTTTTTCCTAGACTTGCCTATGGGATTCTGGACAAGATTTGTCTTCTGACCGAATTTCTCTTATTTTTCTTTTATTTTAAGGAACTTTATATGAAAGTTACATGCACTGCCTGATTAATATTATAAATGTTTATTTTCGATAGAGTCAGTTAGTTAACCTTTAAAGGTGGATAGTTATCTCGATTCTTTAATTTCTATTTTGGTATTGAATGTCCATTATATGTTTCAGTCATTCAATGAGCCCGACTTTCAACTAAAAGGTTCGTTTACGATATCAATTTCTTCCATATTGTGATTCATAAATTTTAGACAAGTTGACCCATGGTTGGTTTCATCTCTTGCCATCATTAGAATATAAAACTTACGAATACCAAAATGAGACCATGTAATGGTAGTAGAAAGGCTAAATGAACCATGGTATAGCCATAAAACTTTTATTGTTGCATCATTGAACTATACGAGATACATGTGCTTTAATGAATGTCGATTCATATAGGTAAAAATTCAAGTTTTACTTTTGTTTATATATAAACTTTGTGTGTGTGTATATATATATATATATATATATATATATATATATATATATATATTGTAATTTAGCATAAATAAAAATAAAAAACCAAGTTTTTGTAATTTCTTTTAAATATAAACAAGAAAGTTAAATTATCATAGAAAATGATATTCTTTCATGTCAAAACTATCATAAATGGGGTGAAACACAAACACAACTACATACACATTGGGTCATTGTGTGTGATGTTGTATATGTGTGTGCGTGAGTGGTATGTGTGTGATACTATTAAAACTTTAAAGTATAAGACAAAATTATATTCTAAAATAGCAATGTACTTACGCATAGATATTTTTTATGGTGAAACTATCAAGATGGGGTGAAACAAACACACATACATAAATACATGCACATTGTGCATGCTGATGTGTATGTGTGTGGGGCAATGTATGACTTATTCTTATATTCCTTGCATATATAATTTACTGTTAAGTTATTGTTTCCGACTTACCGAGCTATGATATGCTACTCAAAATTATACCTCATGTGCAATGTTATGTTGCTCAATATCATCCTTGTTGATGAATTTCCTAATTTATACTATACAACAAGTTAAAAGTGTGAGTAGTTCATATATTTCCACAATGTTATACCTTTGTATGTTTGTCAGATTTAGTTTACACCTTGGATGTGGGTTTTCATTTACTTTTGGCTTTTTGATGTAGGATACCCGTGATGCCAGCTGCAAAATAGATACAATGATTGATGCATCATATAAGCAACTGCAGTGGTGCCGGACAATTTGATCAAGAGAACCCCACTATGAGGTTATTATGTCCATTAATTGGTCATTGTTGTCATATTCTTACCGCATAACATTGCACATTATAAAATGTGACAATTTTATCAAGAGAACCCTACTATGAATCAGTGTAATATTGATATGCCTGCAAAAATGTTTAATTATAAATTCAATTGATGAATGAAAAAAAAACTGAATTGATCATCTAATATTTTTCACCAATATACTAAGAATAGTAAATTGCAAGGAATAACATCATTTTTTATATTACTATAGCATTATACATTACTTTTTATATGTAATATCACTAAACTTATAATATACATTATATAACGGTGAAAGAAAACCCAAATTATTTTTCGTGGATCGTGCTTGGTGCCTCAAAATTTTCTAGTATATATATATATATATATATATATATATATATATATATATATATATATATATATATATATATATATATATATATATATATATATATATATATATATATATATATATATATATATATATATATAAACCCTATTTTTCTCCTTCCTCCTACGTCAAATTTACGCGCTTTATTGAACGCCACATCGCCTATATTCTGATCGACACCGTGGACATCAACATTGATTCAAAACGCCTCCCGATCCACTGTGTCGTATCATATCCACGTTTAACGTTAGAAGGACACCATGTTGCTTCCAAGCGGATCCATTTGCCTTCATGCCGGACTCCTATGTATCCGACGGATCTCCTTTACAATCCCACAAATCGTTTAGTTCCCATTTTCCAAGAAACACAAACATCCCCTACAATCCACCGACAGGCTCTATCTTTTCTAACTGCAACCCCGCATTTCTCCCCAGCACAACTCCGATCGGCGATCACATCACCCAAAAGTATCTCAAACTGATTTGGCGGGGATAGGATTTGCTTCTTCATCTTTCTTTCATCGGGATTGCGCTCTCGGTTTCTCCTTTTCTTCATTTTCCTCTCTTTCTCGAGGCGAAGATAGAGCACCGGGTATTCCAGATTACAAAAACCCTTAAACATGTTCTTCGTCATTGGCAAAAACCCGCCTCACCAGAAAAACTCTATAACGTCTGAACCCAAATCAGTTATGAAGATTAAATCGAAATCAAGCATGCTAATCAATGATGAAGAAGATATCAGATCAATCGGGGTTAGGGAATATCAGGGCCACAAGAAGAAGGTCAAATCTCATTCTTCTCTCCTCCTCGCTAAAACCTAATTATTAGTTTTTCTGTTAATTAATAGTCGCCCTGTGCCCATGGTTGTTCTGTTCATTAAAAGTCTTGGAATTGCATTCAATAGCTTGGAATTGCATCAGAACAAAGCTTGCCTTAGGTTCAGACGATCAAACGGCTCCGGTATGGCGTATTGAGCCCTGTGGTCATGTAATTGTTCTTGTTCATTTGGTCTCTTGATTCTTAGTACACATAATGGTTTTCTTATTATTACAGATAGGCCAAGGGAACTGGAAAGAGAAGAAACGGGAGATTCCTGCTTTGTTATTTCACATATTGATAAACGTTTGCTCCCATTGAATATAAAGCTTTTGATAAACGTCTAGCTTTCTGGTCCTTTTTCCTCTTCTGCTTCCGCAAAACCACCCAGAAGTACGTATTAATCTATTATTATTATACAATAAAACAATCAATAGGTGTATGTTAATCTCCAATAAATATGTGTTCCTGGTTATTTTTTTATTGTTTTCTTTTAAGAAAAGGAAGGAGTGAATTTTTGTCACAAAGAACTTTCATGGATGTGTTGTCAACTTGTAATGGTTTTAAGATTTCATACTGTTTGATAAACCTTACTTCATAAAGAGTAATAAAGGTAATAATGTAATGAACGGACATTGGGATCCTTAAAAAAATAAGGATTTAACTCCTAGAATTATAGTGGATCATATTGAAGGGGTTTGAACCCAAGATTCTCAACTAGAAAGAAACAAATGGATTTAGTTAAAACCGGTGAATTTGAAGCATTAAAATTTCATTATTATTATAATAATCGATTTTATGAGGATTAAAAAAGATTGTTCACAATAGACCCATGAAGTATTTCTCAATTACTTCACTAATTTAATCGACTTCAGTTCAATAGTTTTTGATTTATAATAACTTAATGATCAACTGTTTTCATATTGTTTGAAGAAATTTTTATCAAATTTCTTGTTATTCCACCATATAATAGAACGTATCACCATTTTAATCCGTTTTTCAAAGAAACAACTCCATCAGTTCAATTATGGAATCTTTACCATATGTTAGTTTTAATAGTTGGAAAGTTCTTAATGATCATGTAGTAGCTATTAGTGCCTAAAACATGCACATGTTAAGAGGCCTATTAATAGTCATCCACTTACTTTTTTGAGATTAATGAGATTTGGCTATATTAGCTTAATAGAGCATATTAGCATTGAAGGAAAACATTCTAGAAATAAAGAACCGAACCAGATATGGTTTCCACATACCGGTTATATCACCATCTATTGTATAATAGTTTGTGGCTACTTGAAGACCCAAAGTCCCAAGAATATACAACTTGACCTGAGATGTAAAAAAGGTTGTTTCCAAGATGGTCAAATTGTCTTTGATTTTTTATATGTGTAAAGTAAATTACCAACCAAAGAAATATATATTAAGAAAAGGGATTCCGTCAAGATTGCTAAAGTTTTTTTTGGTGTTTGTAGAGACACTCTTTGACGAATTTGTTCCGATTCTTTTATTTGGGTACCAAGCAAAGGTAATGATGGTCCGTAATCAACGCCTCTTATGTATATTATCAATGAGATTTGAGTTAATGGAGGTTAGACTTTGATTAGATTAGTTTCTTGATCTTAAAATCGAAATATTCTCAAAAAAAATAAAAAATAAAAAATAAGCCGTTATCTTCTTTTTTCAGCTAACATCTTGTCATATGTTGCCAAATTTCAGTGAGTGCCGGTGAGACAACATTAGTCTTGATATATTATAAAGCACACTTAAATTTTTTGAAATGAACGGCTAAAAGCACTATATATATATCAATTTACTTCCATTAATTTGTTTATTATAGTGTCCTACTTTCATTTCCTCATATTGCAATATTATACATAATTATACACATCGAGATTTGATGAATTGAAATGAGTGGCTATTCAATAAATACTTGTGTATGATCTTTAATATTCTCATAGTTTCATGGTTTGTAAATTTGGTCTTTTAACTATTGCTATAAAATTTCCATTTAATTTGTTGCTAATCATAAAATGTATTTCAAGCAGTTAAAAAGATGAACCAAGTTAAGCCCTTTGACTGTCTGATTTATGCCTCTTGCTAAAAAATGTAGGTAAATTTCTTCTTTTGACATTTGTAATAACTGCATGCTATAGAGTTATGCTTTGATAATTTTTTTTCCATCATGGGTGAAGTAGTGTGTAGATTAATGATATTTATGCCAATTGTCATGCTCACATGGTTCCCTTCATATCATAGTTCCCAAACAAGGTTGTTGTTCGACCATGCCTTCATTAGAGGTATCTAAATTTTAATGATTAATGAGGAAACACACGGAAAGGGCTAAACCTATTTGATGGGTTATTTGTGTTTTATAGCATCATACTCTTATTTCTTGTTATCAACGATTATACTATCAAATTTTACTTATTAAGGCTTTGTATAATGAAAAATCCACTCAAATATGGCATTGTACTTTCAAATACCTAACTTATCCTCTATGTGAAGGAGCTACTAGATTTCCAGGGTGGGTCGTGCTGAGCACGGGCCTCTAACTTTCCTAGATCACTTTGTATACTACTACTATGATTCCAGTCGTTCCATATAGATCTTTTGAACTACATAATTTCATATACCATCAGGTCAAAAAAAAAAAAGATTGATTAGATACATAATTCAGATGTTGTATCAATTCATATGCATTCATGGCGTTTCTTTTTCAAATTAGAAAGATTTACACACATCAAAAATCTGAATAAGAACCCTAAATCCTAAAATACATGTTTCTGAAAGAAATTCTTGATGTTAGTGATCAAATATACCCAAGTTGCATAGTTGTTTAGTTATGAGAGAAATCAGAGAAATGATTGTCAAACTTCAAAGAAGACGAATAAAATCTATTCCTTTGATTCTTGAATGTTTTATGGGGCCTGTCATCATGATTCGGCCTTCATCTACTGGATGAAAAAGTAGATAATTAAAAAGAAGTAATCCATTCAAGTTGAATTTATCAACAAACCCTTTTGCAGAGCCACGAATAGGATGAGAAATCCCCTGACAGTTACCGGAGGCCAAGAAGTTCAAGTTCTAAATTCTTGGAGAAATTGAATACAGGGGGAACTAATCTTGATACGTACTTACGAATCATTGGCAAACAAAAACTTCAATCTGCAAACTGAAAATAAGAAAAAGTAGGCGTAAGGTCTTTGATAAGGAAAAAATAATAAAAAAAAGGAAAACTAAATAGAAAAGAAATTGAGAGTTGCGATTAGGGAGACCATGGTATACCAGGAGTGATAGAACATGCCACCAAGAGAGAATACAACGTTGGTGACAAACAAGAGCATATGGAACCAATATACCCAAGGTTGAGATGTGTCTGCTTTTATAGGGGAGAATGGAAAGAATCTGAAACCAAACCACGGTTTCAAATAAAAAGGCGCGTCTCTTCTTTGCGTTCTACCGGTTCGAAACCCATCTCAACGCTTGCGCTCAAAGTAAAAATCATCCCTGATAAATCGATACAACACGATTGAGGCAGTGGGAAACAACTTTGGATGTCCATGGCGTCGTTTAAAAGATAGGTTACGTGTCGTCATGGGAACCCTGCGAAATTTCTTTGATTCCGATTTGCAAATCCGGTGAACAAAATGATGAATTTATCGTTAATCGCATAATTAGGGTCATCTTTGATTCGATTTCCAGGTCTTTGAGGAAACGATATGTGTAGCTGAAACGATGGAGAATGGAAGGATATATCGAATTGCAAAAGGAAGAGCGTTCAAATGGATGCGATGATGAGAACGATTGATTTTGAGTCGACTTAAATTGCGTCGTTTGGAGAATGGGTTACGTGGAGGTTTTCTTCTTCTAAACAGTACCAGATATATATATTAGAAAAATTTTATGGCCCGTGCTAAGCACGGCCCGTGAAGGATAATATGAGTATTTTATGAGGTTGCTCTAAGAACGAATGAAAGTATAATGTTATAATTGAATAGAATTTTTCAAAGTACAATACTTTAATAGAGGAAAATGAAAGTAAGATGATATAAATGACAGTTAAATGGAAATACATTCTTATTTTTTGTATTTAACACTTTGAAATTAATACAAAACAACACCCACTTGTAGGTAGTGTATCAGAAACACAACTCTCAAAGCATCGCATGCACTACAATAAGACAATATGGGAATATACAATGAAAATACATTGTTATTTCTTGTATTCATTTTCATATACCTATGCTCCGATTGGTCTTCGAACAATGCCAAATCTGTACACAAGTGGAAATATCTATTTTAGAGAAAACTGATGAATTCAAATATTCATTCTAATTTTCTGTACATCAAGTTCATATAAACTCAACTAATTTAAAAAGAATTAGCTATACAAGTAAGAACCCAAGGTAAAAAAGTGAACATTTGAATTGAACCCATTAATATGACTTGTTCGATCTTTAGAACTAATAACTTATTTTTAATAGATTATAAAAAACAAGTTTCTAAAAGAAAAAAGTGCATTACGAGTCCTAGAATCCACAATGTTAAACATAAAATTAAACACAAGAAACATCAAAGTATTAATCTTTAAATAATGTGTATTGTGTATATAAGATATACATTTCAAGAAGAAACCCACTATGAAAACAAGAGATACATAGTAATCAAATAGAATCTTTACTTAAAGTTTTTTACTTTTAAAAATGATAGTTGTAGATAGTTTCTCTATGTACGAAGGGATATCCTATTAGTCCTCTAAGTGTAGCTAAGAATCCTCTATCAAAAATTAGAACTCCATCGCCCAAGTAAAAAGTTCATGTTACTTTAAAGACAAACACTTATTAAAAAAGTTCAAGAACCCTTGATCCATAACCATTATGATTCGGACCATAGAAAATTAACATTTTGCAGACACGTAAGGTAGATTTTGAATGATTACAAGTATCATTAACATATGAAAATTAAATATGATTTTGAACAAACTTTTGAGGTTTTATATAAACAAAAGTAAATCTGTAAAGCTAAAGATTGTAAATTTTAATATATGATGTTATAATCAAGCTAATTAATTACTTTGATGGCTAAAAGGATTTTATACCATTGACTTAATTCCATAAATCAAAATTAAATCATATATAAATTGATATATAAATCCTACAACTCAACTAAGCAACACAATCGAACTAAAATGGATAAAGAATCATATTTTTTGGATGTATACTCATGAGTTAATCCCAAGTCACCAAGGAATTTTGACTTTGGTATTTTAAATTGTTTGAGGATCGACCCCATGAACTCGATTCATTTTTTTGTGTCTTCAAAATGAGAAGACAACAAGAACATAACAATCCCCATCAATTGTATACAACCCTTTTATAATTTTGGTTATTATGGATTCCATTCGATCCCCACACAAGGTGATAGTAGGGGGCAACTGGCTCCAAGCTTCATGAGAGGGAAACATAATTAAAAACAAAGAAAACCTGATAAGATGGAAAAAGTTATCCGTAACTAAAAAAACATACAAAACAAGAAAACCTAAAATTGTCATACTCAAACCCACCTTCATCTTAATGGACGAACGTCAATTGTTGATGACAGAATAGTAGGGCTCTAAAGACGGCTGGTAATTTGACTCCAACCGATCAACATCAAGATGAAGAATTGCGGTTCCAAATAGTGAATTGGTAGATTAATGTAGAGGTTATATGTCTTTCTTAGCGGATACAGGGGAGCCCAAAACGAGGCGTTGGGGAAGAACATGGCGTCTTTAAAAAAATGGTAGTCCCCATGGAGAATTTAATCGGAGTTTTTATTGCATAGAAATCCGGAATCGACAATTAGGGTTTTTTTTTTATGTGGAGGATATGGTCGGAATTGTTCCAGCGGTGAACGGATAAGTCACATGATACACCGAGAAGAGGAAAAAGCGATTGATTCCAGAATTCGGAGGTAACGGAGATACGACACGACGGAAGGTGAATCGTTATTGTAAATATCTGTGGCGTCTCTTTGGCGGTAGATGATATGGCGTCAAATTAACCGGGTGAAATTGATTTAGAAGGCAGGAGATAAATAAGGTTTTTATATATATATATATATATATATATATATATATATATATATATATATATATATATATATATATATATATATATATATATATATATATATATATATATATATATATATATATATATATACACACACACACACACACTAGTCGTTTACCCGCGCAAAGCGACGGGTGCGGATCAACAAAATGACATAAAAAAATTGTTAAACAAAATGACGAACAGATAGAGATTTCTTATACCTGGTCTAGGATTAAACGTAAGACATTTTTGGGCTTATTCGATTTTAATAGAAAGAAAAACAAAGGAGGTGGTAGCTAGCATGAGAGAGGACCAAGGTTTTGCGGTCAATGGCAAGGCATTCATGATAGACGAATGCTAGATCAATGCGCCTCTTCCAATTTATATGAAATGTTTTATAACGTGTACATCGTATTAGACCGATTCAAATGGATATGAAGAACACTTGGTCAAACTTTGACCCATTCAAAATCTTATCATCATCTTATTTGACTTTTTCATTATTATTGACAGATTCAGTATTTAGCGATCAATTGGATATGAGGAACACTTGGTCAAAGTTTGACCCATTCAAAATCTTATCATCATCATCTTATTTGACTTTTTTATAAATGTTGACCGATAAGATTTAGTATTTACTGATTCAATTGGATAGGAGGAACACTTGGTCAAACTTTGACCCATTCAAAATCTTATCATCATCATCTTATTTGACTTTTTCATAAATGTTGACCGGATAAGATTTAATATTTACCGATTCAATTGGATATGAGGAACATTTGGCCAAACTTTGACCCATTCAAAATCTTATCATCGTCATCTTATTTGACTTTTTCATATTTAACACATTCAATTTGAAGATAAGCTTAGAAGACCTATTCAAAATTTGTCTTTGACCGGATAATATTTATTATTCTCCGATGCATAACATTATTGTATATGGTGCTTAAAAGCTAGTACATCTTAAAATTCAGCAAAATCTTGTAAATGTTTTTTAAAGTATATATATATATATATATATATATATATATATATATATATATATATATATATATATATATATATATATATATATATATATATCTTCTAAGAAAAAAGTTTTAATATTAAGTTTAACAAACAATGTGAGGTCCCAAACCAAAATAATACCACTTAAACTCCGACTTGAATCCCTAAGAAATTAATCTCATTTTCTATACAAAGGTTTTTAGTTCATCGTCTCTTCCAATACCCCGAAAGATAAAAAAACAAAATATTCCAATATTAACCTATTTCTCACCGATGCTATCAATGTTGTTACACTAAGTCTTTGTTTCCAATGCTATCAATGTTGTTACACAAGTCTTTTTTACACCCTTTGATTTATTCCACCTTCTTCTATAACTAGAGGTGATTTCATGATCCTTATTTGTTTCACCCAAATGTAATCGAAATCCGCACATGGTTGTTTTTTTCTATAACTAGAGGTGATTTCATGTATTTATTTACACCCTTTGATTTGTTACACCAACACATTTCCAAGTTCAATTGTATGTGAGAATTCCCGTATAAGATTGGAATGAGTGAGAGGGAAGCTTCCTTCATTTTTGGTGGGTCATACCCCTTTTTCCCTCACTCTCCTTTCCCTCACCTAAAAGCCAATGAATGGGTGAGAAGCCCTTCCCTCACTTTTTTTTAATATTTTTTTTATGATTTATAATTTTTAAATTAATAGTAAACATAAAATTTAATTAAAAATAAAAAGCATTTAATTAATTAAAAAAAAAATTACATTAAACCTAATATTTAAATTAGTAGAAAATTAAAAGTGTAGGGTCTATTTTGTAATTTTTGAAAATTATTTTTGTGAAAAGATTTTAAAGTTGGGTGTATTCTGCCATAAAACCAAAATATAGGGGCCACATATGTCATTTTCAGAAGCTTTCATCTTCTTCCTCTACCTCTCCTTACAACCTGCAACTCAAAAAAAAAATCAACCAATCACAAGAAGAGAGAGAATGCGGGACTCCCTTCCCCCACCTTCTTCCCGCCTTTCCTTTCCCGAACCCCCGGTGCGGTGTTTCTTGGTGCGGGATCGTTTCCCGTGGCTTCCCCGCTCACCACTTCGTCCGACCTAATAGAAATGCCACCTTCTTCTATAACTATAGGTGATTTCATGATCCTTACTTGTTGCACCCATATGTAATCGCAATTCGCACATGGCTGTTTTCTTCTAAAACTAGAGGTGATTTCATGTATTTATTTTGTGATCAATGGTAATTACCGATTCATAGGAAACTAATAACCCACTTCATTTTTCTTATAAGTGTTGTCCTTATTCTATCACTTTATCGTCTTAATTAACTAAACACATTCTTTTACAGCTATACCACCAACAACTTAAAATTATTTTACCACTCTTTGGTAAATATATAAGAGGGGTGGCCGGTTGGGTGGGGTTGGGGATAAGAACGTATATTCCTGGGGCCCATTTGGTTTATTTGAATTTGAATTAATTATCCGGCCGGACCGCCGGGCGGGACCTACTTTCCACTTTGGATCGCTTTCACTCGGGTCACATCGTGGGTGAGTTGGGTTCTTGGGGTTTGGATAATGATACAAGCTCCAGAAAATATAATATTGTGTGTTATAATGAACAATTTTTAATTAGCAATGTACGATGCTTATTTTATAGGATAACCCATATTTATATATATATTTCAATGTTTTCTTTTACATTTTAGTAAGAATAATGAAAAGTTTGTAACAAAGATACTAATTAACTAATTTTACCTTTTTAATCAATTAAAAACAACTCTAATAAAATCACGAACGTGGTTATAGTTTTTGTGCAACGAAAGTAATACATAATTAAATACAATATCTGTGAATCAATACTACGTTTCTTTATGAAATTAATTCCGATACAATTATTTTATTTTTTATTTTTTGAAACATATATTTTATTAAAAAAGAGGTGTTTGTCTAGGAGAAAAAGGTAGGGAAAGAAACATACAAAAAACAACTACGAGTTTTTAAAATGACAACTAATCCAATCGGTCCAAATACAGTTGCCCAAAATACCCTTATAAAACACTCAATTAAACACCGTGCTTATAATGCAATCCGTCGTATTGGTAGGAGATGTGAGTTTCTTGTTGAAGATCTCGTCAATCGTCGTCTTCCAGACACACCATAAGGTTCTGTATGATATGACAACAAAACAGTTTCTCTTTTTTGGACAACGACCCCAAGTGGTTGCAAATTCATAATTTATGATACTGAGTTGAAGGATTCGAACGAGATGTCGCTCCATTTGAAAATCCAGCTCAGGACCTCGCGAATGTATGTATAGGAAGCTAGAAGATGATCGCTAGACTATAATCCGTTGGGACAAAGAACACAGGAGTTCGAGGTGATGTTGGCGCCTCTCCAAATAAGAGCCAACGTGGAGGGAATGCCATCCATACAAGTGTTGGATTATGTGTTTAAGCTCATAACTATAATTGGTATGTATTTGACCCGATACAGCATGGTCCATTTGGGTTGTAACACTCTTGAAAATTTGATAGGATGGATACTTGAGATAGAGGTTATTCGTGATTTATTAATATATTATAATTATAATATATTAATTGATTAATCATATTATTTAATTAATATTGATCAATAATTAATTTGAAATTAGTTTAGTGATCAAAAGATACTAAGTAAATTAATGGGGACTGATTGTGTAAATCAGTGGTACATATGGTTTGGACTATTGATCCATGATGGACTAAGCTTATGTGAAAGTCGATGAAATATTAGTCCATATGAATTATGGATCATAAGCCTACGTCTAAGAATTAGGGTTTTCTTATGACTCTTGGAATTCTACACTATATATGTATTCCTCTAAACCAAAATCGTACACTATGTGTTCCTAGAAGCCATAAACGATTTTGTGTCTCCAAACTTCTCTCTCAAGTCCTCCTCTTGTTCTTGGTTTGTTATAATTCCATTTGAGGCATCACACTTGAGGTGCTAGGCTCTTGAAAGACCAATTCCTACAAGCTACAACAAAGAGGTAATCTTCTAACTTACTTTTATGATTCATATGTAAAATTGTATGTTAGTTGTAGGCTTTATGCTTTGGAAATTTTTGTTGCATGTATAACTAGAGAAAACTTAGATCCAAAGCTATTAGGGTTGTATGTGCACCATAGGAGTGTTATAGTACACAAAACCCAACAGTAGTATTAGAGCCATGGATAGTTTTCTGTTATATAGATGCATAGCTAATTGTTCAAAGCTGGAAAAATGAAAATCTGCATTTTTTCATGGAGTCACCGATTCCACTCATGAACTCGACGAGTTCATCATGAACTCGACGAGTCCATAAACTGGCTCGGCGAGTCGGGCATTCTGTTGGCAAATTTTTGGGTTTTTTTTGGCTTGGATTAGATTAGGATCACTACCACAAACTGTTTTGCATCATAAAATCTGTTTTTTCTGATATGGTAGTGATTATACTCATCTAATCAATAGATAATTGTCAAAATTTTAAGATAATTGTTGGTTTTTATGATAAACAAAATTACTTGTAAATTGTTGATTTAATATTATCTTGTTTTATGAGTTTGGTTAGATCAATCCTAGATTATATGGGATTTTATTTGTTAAAATTGATCTAAATGTCTTTAAATGACTTCCATAACTTGTCCTCAAAATATGGAACATGAAAAGTCTCATCCATTAAAATGACATTAAACTCATAAATGTGACATAAAAATGACATTAAACTCATCCATTAACATGAAAAGTCTCATCCATTAAAATGATATTATCTAAATGTGTTTCTCCTGAGTCTTGGAATACACCAAGATGTCATCGATAAAAACTATCACAAATCCAACATCAGTCTGCACACAGGGTTCATGAGATCCATGAACGCGATAGGAGCATTAGTGTGCCCAAACAGCATCAACACGAACTCATAGTGACCATAGTGATTCCTAAAGGTTGTCTTCTACACATCGTTGTCCCTTACTCGCATCCATTGGTAGCATGATCGCAGATCAATCTTGGAGATCCGAGATGCACCTTGAAGTTGGTCAAATAACTCATCAATCCTCAAGAGGGGATAACGGATCTTCACCGTTACCTTATTCAACTCCCGGTAATCTATATACATCCAACGTGACCCGTCCTTCTGCTTTACAAACAGGATCAGGGCTCCCCATGGTGAACTGCTCAGCATAATAAATCCCTTGTCTAACAGCTCCTGCAACTATGTAAACAACTCCTGCATCTTGGGAGGAGCCAACTAATACGGTGCCTTGGCTATCGGAGCCGCACCAGCAACTAGGTCAATACTGAACTCTACCTGCCTCTCCGGAGGTACCCTAGGTAAATCCTCCGAGAACATGTTCGGGTACTCCCGTACAATCGGTACATCGTGTGCGGTCGCCTTACCCTTCTCCCAGGTATCCATGACATAGGCGACACAACCTGCACAACCCTGCTGAAGGTAGCGTCTCACTCTCGCTGCTGAACACAAAGTCGGTCCATACTGCGGCCTCTCACCCTGAATCACCAATCCTCCCCCACTTGGGGTCTGAACTCGCACTAGTTGTTGCTCGCAGTCGATCACTACCCCATTAGGGATCAACCAGTCCATACCCATGATAAACTTATTCCCTCGCAGGGGAATAGGGACTAAATCCATGGAATACTGCTCATCGAACAACTACAATATACATCCCCGGCGAACCCCCGCGACCCGAATGGTCCTTTCATCTGCAATCTCTACATCAAGCGGACAGTCCAGTTCCCCTGGAGATGCAACAAATTGTTTGCTAAGCACGAGCGATATAAAGGACCGGGTAGGCGCCGAGTCAAATAATACCAGCACTGGGATACCGTTCACATGCAACGATCCTAAAACAAGATACATAGAATATAAATATCAAAACAGACATAAAACAAAAGCTACGAAGAAGAAACATACCAGTCACCACATCTGGTTCGACATGCGCCTCCTCGACGGTCAGCTAGAAGGCTTGACTCCTCACCACATGAGCATCTGTCTTGCGTTGGCGGCTATCGGTGATCCGCAAGGTCGCTAGAGCTGGTGCCGCCACTGGCGCTCCTGATACCAATCTCGGGCAGTAGGTATTTTTATGGCCTCGCTAATTGTAGTGAAAACAAAGCATGTCTGATGTATGAATGGTGGGAGTAGGGGCGGTACAATCCTTGCTAAAGTGTCCCAACTTGCCACATTTCCCATAGCGGCTCTGGTTTTGTTGGCCCTTCGACCTCGAGTCAAATCCCTTGGGTTTCTTCATTGAAACCCCTGTCGTCTGCCCAATCTTCGTCTTCCTCTTCCTAATGTGCTCTATATCAATCTCCCTCTCTTGTGCCTTGGCTATCATATCATCCAAAGTCGGGCACGCTGAATAGCTGACATATTTCTAAATGTCAGCTCTCAACATATCATGGTACCGGGTTTTCTTCATCTCCTCATCACCCGCTTACTAGGGAACCAACAAGGCCATCTCCCTGAACTTGGTGGTAATCTCTGTCACCGTCTCAGTAGTCTGTCTCATATTCAAGAACTCCCTGGCCAGTTGCTGCACCTCCATAACTAGCGTAAACTCCGCTCGAAACCTAGACACAAAATCCGACCAGGTCATGGACTCAATGGTTGGGGCTCCCAAAGTATCACCGACTGCCTCCCACCAGTCTCTAGCTCGCTCTCTCAAACACCAAACAACGAATCTGACCTTCGACCTTTTAGGGCAGAAGCTTGTCACCTGTGCAGACTCAATGTCTGCGATCCATCGCCGAGCCATAATGGGGTCTTTCACCTCGCAGAAGTTTGGTGCTCCGCATCCTCTGAAATCCTTGAAAGAGAGCGTACGAGTCCCTGACTGGCCAGATGCCATGTCACTCCTGAATGCCCTAAGGCGATCCTCTATCAGCTCAATGATACCTTACTTAATTGACCCGAAAATCACCAGGGTCAACTCAAGGATGCCTCTCGTAATCTCAGATGCAATGAACTCGCGCAATCCCTCATTAATCGGCTCGGAACTCGTACCCGAACCAGACCCATATCCTGAGCCTCCTACTCCATAACGTGTCACCACCATTCTGAAACAAAACACACAATCATCAGGGTCATACATAACATCGAGAGGTCTCACATTCTACCACTCTTGGTTCCCCTCAGCTTTCCAAGAGTTAAGTACGGATCCTCTGTTTTTTGTAGTACGGGCCCATACTACCTTCCACATCTATTTGTACTTTCCCCCTGGTTTGCCTTGGTTTACCAAAGTCACTTCCTATCTATGTATACTATTCTCAATTGAATAACTCATGTCACTAATCGCATCCTAGGATTGCCCTAGGGTAATCTCTGACCCACTTGTGATATCCCCAAATTCACGGCCATAAAAGACCGATTTAATTTATGCTTTTAAAATAATTTCAGAGTAATCCTTTAATTAAAAGGGTTGCGGAATTTGTTCACAAAACAAAATATGATAAGATAAATTTATCAAAGCATTTCTTAAAGAAATGTATTTTCATATATAACAAAACTTGGGATGTCATGTTCCGATACAGACCAAAAACATAAACGGCAAATTATAAGCCTTAGAATAGTTATATACAACTACTGGCCTATAAACAAAATATCTTGATGATTAATCCAACTTATACTCTCGCGCCACTACCTATAATATAAATAAAACTGAGTGGGTTAGGCTTGAGAGTTTGGTGAGCATATAGGGTTTTCAACCCACGATAAATAATTATATTTAATTTCACCAACCAACAATAACCCAATTACCCATTCCCGTTATCCTCACCTTACGTCCCTAAAACAACAACTATCACAAAGGACCTAGTCTAGGATTTTTCATTGGGATGGACATTACTGCAAAGGGGTTTCCTCAACAATAGATGTCCTAAATGCAACCATGAGGGGGATAGAGTACACCGGTGAACACATCGTTCACAACACCTACAGGTTATGAACCTGCCAACGTTCCACTGGACAGTCTAGAAAGAGTCTGTGATCGTCATCCATACTCCGCTAGATGACTAGATCAACAACAACATCGAGGTCTCTCATCATTTTATTTCATCACAGATCAACTATCTACCCATGTTATACCCAACACTTTTGTAGGTAACAAATATATATATATATATATATATATATATATATATATATATATATATATATACACTTATACAACTTTTAAAACCTGTATAGTATATCCATTCAATACTCATTCCAGATAACAGATATTATATAAACACATAGCACGTATTTTATAGAGAATAATTCATATATATGTGTTAGAAGAAAGTAACTACACACTCACTTGATAGGAAGATTATCAGGCAGCACTACGGCTCTTAAAGCAGTATTCTTCGGTGAAATCGAGATATCTTCACACACCGGGCTTCTCGTGGGCAGAACTTCGGCTTGAAACTCTTTTCTTCTTGGGATCTTCGGTGCTTCGGGACTCGCTTCAAGTGTCGGGATGATACTAGGGCTTCGGGGGTACTTCAAGACAGCTAGAGAGGGTATCAGGAGTGAGAGAGTGAAGGAATTAGCAACTATGGCCGGCTGCCCTTCGATTTCTATTTATAGGGCCATTTTTTCTGGATTCACATCGTGAATCTCAAAATTCATGTTGTAGGTGTGTCATCGCAACTTGGGTCTGTCAAGCTCCACAAGACGTCATTACTGAGTTCACGTCGTGAACACTGTGTTCACATACAAGCTTCGTTTTTTACATTCTTTATATGCACGCGTAGGTGAGGTTATGGTCTACAACTCTCGTTTAGATTCCGTTGGCTAATTTTGACTTTAATTTTTATTATACTAATTGTAGTAGGCCGAGATAGGAAAACTCCGTTAGGAATTCACAAATCCTTCTTCTGACATACGTTTTTGTCTGTCTTTTCACCGCTGGACTACTATCGACGAGATCATCGATTCTCGTTTAGATTATTTCAGCTAGAAATCACTCGATCTCATATTCGAACTTTGGGATGCATACCGCTAAGTCGAAACTTCGAAAAATCATAACCTCCCCATACGAAGTCAGATTTAGACGTTCTTTTTATGCATGCTCTTGATTTAACGTATTCTACGTCTTTCGTTTAGATCACTAAGGCTAAATATCACTCTATCGTAAATTTACTACTTACGTCACATAGTGTCGTACCGGTTCTGTCGCGAAACTTCGACATGTCATAACTTCTTCGTTATAACTCGGATTTTGGCATTCTTTATATAATATTTTATTTTATTGCTTATTTTTATCCTTAATTCATTTAAGTTACACCATTAACCATAAAACACATAATACTGAAATAATACATTCTTATTATTTCACAACGGTTTACAAAGGTTAACCTAGACTGTTACACCATCAATGATGCCTAGCCTAGAAACACGGGCATTATAATTCTCTCCCCCTTAGGATGATTCCGTCCCCGGAATCACACATCAACAAACAAATGCGGATAACGACTCATCATGTCATACTCCATCTCCCACGTGAGATTTGGCCCATTCGTATGTTTCCAACAGAAAAGCACTTATTCGACCATCTTACGCCGTAACTTCTTAGTCTTTCGGTCAACGATTGACTCTGGTTCTTTAATTAACCTTTTTTTCTCATCAATTCTTAACTTAGAAATTGGAATTATATCGGGAACTTCTCCCGTGAACTTCCTCAAAGAACACACATGGAAAGTGTTATGAATTCCATTCAGTTCTTCGGGTAATTCGAGCTTGTAAGCTTGGTTCCCAATCCTCTGAAGAACTTTAAACGGTCCAATAAACCTTGGACTTAACTTTCCCCTTTTTTCAAACCTTATAAGTCCCACGGTGAGACTTTAAGCAAAACCGAATCTCCAACTTCAAAAGTCATCGGTCTTTGCTTGTTGTCAGCATAACTCTTTTGACGATCCTAAGCTGCTAACATTCTCTCCCTAATTATTTTCAACTTTTCAGCAGCTTGATGGACTATCTCAGGCCCCATAAACTGCTTTTCCCCAGCCTCAAGCCAACAAGACGGCGTACGAAACTTATATCCATACAAAGCTTGATAAGGTGCCATCTTTATGCTCGACTGGAAACTATTATTGTAGGAAAATTCTACCAAAGGTAAATGTTCATCCCAGTTACCTTGGAATTCCAGGGTACATGCTCTCAGCATATCTTTAAGTGTTTGTATCGTTCGTTTTCTCTACCCATTAGTCTGTGGATGGTAAGCCATACTCAAACACAACTTGGTACCCAATTCCTCTTGTAGACTTCTCCAAAACCTTGAGGTGAAACGGCTGTCACGATCCGATACAGTCATTAACGAAACACCATGAAGCCTCACAATTTCCTTCACGTAAGAATTCACAAGCTTATCCATAGACCATTTCTCATTGGCTGCTATGAAGTGTGCACTCTTAGTGAAGCGATCAACGACACCCAAATCATGTCATGACCATTCTTTGTTCTGGGCAGCTTAGTGACAAAATCCATGACAATGTCTTCCCACTTACCCATCGGTACGGGTAAAGGTTCTAAACTCCCATATGGTTTCTGATGTTGTGCCTTAACTCTCGCACATGTCACACACTCGACCACATACTTTGCAATATTGAGCTTCATCGTCGGCCACCAGTAATAGGGTTTTAGGTTCGTATACATTTTAGTGTTGCCAGGGTGAATTGAGTACATGGTTTTGTGAGCTTCTTCCATCAGAAGATCTCTTAATCCTCCTGACTTATGTATCTAAATCCGATCTTGGAATACCTTCAGTCTGTGACTGTTTGTATCGAACACTAGCGTTTTGCCCAAACGTTCCTCCTTTCGGTCATTCTTTTCTGAATCTTCTTCTTGAGCTTTCTTTATACTCTCCACAATTGTCGAGACAACTTGTATTATCAACGCTCTTGGCCTTTTTATTTCAAGATTGACTTTCCGACTAAGAGCATCAGCGACAACATTTACTTTACCAGGGTGGAAAAGTATCTCACAGTCGTAGTCCTTGAGTAACTCCAGCCAGCGTCGTTGCCTCATATTTAATTCCTTCTGATTAAAGAGATATTGGAGACTCTTATGATCAGTGAAAAGTTTGCACCTCATGACATAGAGGTAATGCCTCCATATCTTTAGAGAAAATACTACCGCTGCCAACTCCAAATCATGAGTGGGGTAGTTCTTTTCATGCTCTTTCAACTGCCGAGACGCATATGCTATCACCTTTTCTCTTTGGGTCAAAACACAACTTCATATGCATCGCTATAGACAACGAAGTCTTCAACCCCATCGGGTAGAGAAAGAATCGGTGCTTCACATAGCTTCTTCTTTAGCAACTCGCATGCTTCTTTGTGCTTATCACCCCAAGCATAAGTAGCTCTTTTGTGAGTCAAAGCTGTTAATGGAGTAGCGATCAAAGAAAAGCCTTGCATAAACCTTCGGTAATATCCAGCTAATCCCAAAAAGCTTCAAATCTTCGTGGGACTTTTTGGTTGTTCCCACTTCATCACAATTTCAATCTTTGCTAGATAAACCATTATCCCTTCTTGGTAGACCAGGTGACCCAAAAATTGGACTTCTCGCAAGTGTCTGCCATGCTCCTCTTGGCTTTTCGAATAAATCAAAATGTCATCTATGAACACTATCACAGATTTATCATGGAACGGATTACAAACACTATTCATTAAATCCATGAATGTTGTTGGAGCATTGGTTAGTCCAAACGACATAACCAAAAACTCATAGTGTCCATATCGTCTTCTGAATGCAGTCTTTTCGATATCTTGCTCTCTCACCTTCAACTGATGATATCCTGACCTTAAGATCGATCTTTGAAAAATAACTTGAGCCTTGTAGCTGATCGAACATGTCATCAATCCTTGGAAATGGATATCTATTCTTTATCGTTGCCTTATTCAGCTCTATGTAATCAATGCACATTCTCATACTCCCATCCTTTTTCTTTACGAATAACATCGGAGCTCCCCATGGTGATGAACTAGGTCTAATGAAACCTTTTTCCAATAACTCCTGAAGTTGCATCATCAACTCCTGCATCTCTGTTGGCGCTAGTCGGTAAGGTGCTTTAGCTATTGGCGTGTGTCACACCCCAAAACCGGAACGGCAGAAACGTTCTGGGGTGGATGACGTCATGTCAAGTATCACAACACATGCATTATAGTAATCAAAGTACAACAAAACATTGCATTAATAGTAATAATTTTACATGGTTACATTACAACAATTCAAAGTAATACAAGTAATAGAATAGACACAACATGATACTAAGCTATCTTCATCAATAGCTCCGAGATGTACCTGTCTAATGCTAACCTGAGAATACAAGTTATTTGAAAAGCGAGTATCAACATTTTTACAAATGCTGGTGAGTTCATAAGCATTTAGTGACGTTTTCATTCAAATAACTTTAATGAAAGTAGTAGTTTAAGACATTTCAGTGTATTAGAGTCCTTTCCAGAAAATCCTATATTTTCTTTAATAAAAGCAGCCTTCTACCAAGACTGGTCAGTGTATGTGGTAAAAAGTTATTTTCCCTAAATTGCTATCATTATCAAAATACTAAATTTGATTATCGAGGAAAGCAAATGACATCAGGGAATAACATATGCCTCAGCAGTGAGGACTGCTGACTAAGGCAAGGAATCATAGACTCCAGGAGAGTATCGAACGAACGACACGCGTGGTTCAGTCTAACAAATAGAGATACAGACCCCAGAAGGTACCAAATGAAAGGTACAGCTGGTAAGGTCCAAAACAGTGAATACAGACCGCAGATAATATCAAATGAAAGATACGTCTAGCAAGGTCTAAAACAGTGAATACAGTGGATACTGTGAATACAGTGGATACAGACCCCAGACAACATCAAATGAGAGATACGTGTTGTAAGGTCAAAACAGAGGAGACAGACCCCAGACAGTATCAAGTGATAGATACGTCTTGTAAGGTCAAAACAGAGGAGACAGACCCCAGACAGTATCAAATGAAAGATACGTCTTGTAAGGTCAAAACAGTGTGACTCTGAAAATGAATTACCAGCATACAGTGTAAACTGCTGGCGAGATACCGTTACCTTAAAGCCAATGAATTATAAGGTAACCTGGGATACTCGTAACCATACTGACTAGAGTACCAGACGCCCTACAAGCGTCTAAAATGTGACATTTGTCACCCGTTGGCTTGGTAGGCCGGGACTGTAGCTAGCAATCTGGGTGCGGGGTTGTCAATCCCGTATAGATCTATACACACAATGTCCGCTCTCCCTACAGGAGACTCTGGTTACCAACTAGACGACGGAGAAGGCCGTGTCCTGAAGATGCATCCCAAATAGTGGGTAAAGACTTCCCAATAGTGGGTTTCTAATGTAAGTGCTGAACTAGAGGTAGAGACTCATAACTGAACTGATTGAAGTAAACCCATATGTTTATGCTTGTGTACATAATATATAACCAATGGATCAAATGACCTTCGGATGGACATTCGATCCCACCAGACCACATCTCAACTAAGAAAAGGAAATAGGGCGGAAAAGCCTTCCTAAGTCCTTCAATCATTATTTATATGCATCTATACAAGCACAGACATACATCTAACTACGCTTGAGTGTGTATTAAGTGAAATCATATCGTGAAGTATAAGTGTACAGTGTGGAATAATCGACTTGTGAAGTATAAGCGTACAGTGAAATATCCGAGTCGTGAAGTATAAGCGTACAGAGTGAGATAATCGAATCGTGAAGTATAAGTGTACCAAGTATAAGTGTATCACGAAGTGGAAACGACAACTGGTGAAGTAAAAGCGTCTATCAAGTATAAGTGAAATAGAGACAATAATAGGTATAAACGCATCACGAAGTGAAGGCGTTATCGAGTAGGAGTTTAAAATACATGAAAGCGAAGCAGCAGTAACTAACAAGTAAAAGCATACATCGTGAAAGTGAGCTTTGATGAAAAACCTTTATACTCGGGAAAATCACAATTTGTATTCTTTTGTAAAATAAGTTTGAAAACCTTTGGAAATCTTTCATAAACTAGTTTAAAGTGAATTTAGATAAAACAGCGTAAGTAAGAGTTTTGAAACAAATGAAAACCTTTTTGAAAACCAATATAGTGTCCTACTCGGTTAAACAGTGTACAGTGGTAAAATCATGTGCATGCGGGTTATCAATCACATGTGATTGATGTGATAACGGGCATGTTTAACTTGTATTCCCCCCTATAAAACATGTAAAAACATTTAAAAGGTTCATTAAGGGGTATGAACTCACCTGGTGTAAGTAGGTCCGACGAAGGTGCCGTTTGGGCGTTCGGTGTCACGCAAGGACTTGAACACACACAATGACCTATTTAACATATGATAACATATGTTCACATAAAATTAGTATATTTAATACTAATTAAACAAATATACGCGCTCGCAGGAGCGGAAAACACTTTGGTTAAGTGTTTGGGTGTCCCGGGTAGCGTTTAAGGATGTGTATGACCTAGGAATGGAGTTTACTCTCCGAGAGTAAACCCTTAATACTTAGTTTACGGCCCAGGGACTACTCACTATGAGTTTACGGCCGTAAACTCATGGTGAGGGTATCTAGTGTGCTAAAGTGTCTCATATCCATGGTAGATTTATGCTAGGCTCAAATATAAATTGTGTAAATGGGTTTAAGGCATGAAATGGCCCCTTTGAGGAGTTTACAGCCATAAGCAAGGGAGCTTACGGCCGTAAGCTCCTATACATACCTTCTTTTGGTGTTTTTAAAGGATTAAGTGGTAGAGGGTAATTTCCTAAGCATTTTGGTAATAGTCTAAGGCCATTTGGGGGACAAAATTAATGTTTTGGGGATGTTTAAGGGTGTTTACGGCCCTAGTACATGCCTGGGCCGTAAACTCCTTTTGACCCTTCATTTTTTTGTGTTTAATTGGTCCAAACCCAAAATACTAAGTCCCTAAATTATGTATGAAGCCTAAGGGTGTTTTAGGAGTGAGTTAGGGGCACTTTTGCATGTTTGTGAGGTGTTTACGGCCTTGACAAAAGCTTGGGCCATAAAATCCATTTTACACCCCCAATCTTTATGTTTAAGTGATCTAAACCCAAGAGGATAAGCCCTTAATCCATGTGTTAAGCCCTAGGGTGATTTGGGAGTGTTTTTGGGGCATTTTGACAAGGTTTAGAGGTGTTTACGGCCTAAGCATGTGCTTGGGCCGTAAACTCTCTTTTATGCCTCATTTTGATTGTTTTAAATGAGCAAACACTCCTAGGCTAAATCCCCTAATAGTTTCTAAGCTTAAGGATGAGTTTTAAGGCATGTTTGGCACCATATTAGGGGTTTACGGCCCTAGAGTGTTCCTGGGCCATAAAATCCTTATTCCATGCCTTCTTGGACGATTTTTGGGCTATAAACACAAATCATAATGTTTAGAATAAGCTAGGGTAAGTGGACTTACGGTTTGGAAGTGTTTGGTTGCGGATTTGGGGCGAAAACAGGTCTAGAGAGAGAGTATAGAGAGAGAGGATGGAAAAGCTCCAAATGGAGTTTACTCCCCTTTATATATGGGTGGGAGTTGGAGCTCAGTGGAATTCTACCCAATACTGCCGTTAAACGGGGCTTTTGGTCGCACCCGATTTAGTTGTCGTAATAATAAAAACTAACTTTTCCATTTAAATGGAAATGTGTACTACGAGTTTTTATTTCTCTTATCACGACTTAACGACAGAAAGATATAAATAAATGAAACAATTATTTATTTGACGACCTCTTATTAACGGAACTTTTATACAGTGGAATATTCCGTTAACGGTAATGGGGAAATGTAACGGAACAACTTGGGTTGTCACAGCATCGTTCCTGGTAACAAGTCAATACGGAATTCTACTTGTCGATCAGACGGTAATTCAGGAAGATCCTTGGGAAATATTTCTGGATAATCACACACGACAGGAATGCTCTGCATCTCCTTTTTCTCCTTTGCATCAATCACGAATGACAAATATGATGTACATCCTTTGGCCAAACACTTTCTGGCTTTCATTAGAGAAATAATCCCAGAATTCACTCTGCATTTTTCCCATACACCATAAATGACTCTTTCCCTGGCGGGTTTACTTTTACAATCTTCTTATTGCATAGTATTTCAGCATCATTGGCGCTAAGCCAATCCATTCCCAGCACGATGTCGAAACCATTTAACTCAATAGGCAATAATTCCTCATGGAACTTATTCCCATTCAAATCAATTAAGACGTTTTTCATATGATGGCGAATAGGTGTAAACTTTCCACTAGCAACTTCGACTAATAAAGCATTATCTAGTCTATCAACAGGCAAAGCTAGTTTTCTACCAAATTCATGTGAAATAAAGGAGTAGTTGGCTCCTGAGTCAAACAAAATTTGGGCAGGCAATTCGTTTACGAGAAAGGTACCTGAAGCGACATCAACTTCTTCTTTAGCAGCTTCCGGTGTCATCTGAAAGGCTCTCGCCTTCGGCTTTGGTAGAATGTTGGGTTTTGCTGCCTCCTTCTTTTTCCGACAATCCCTCGAGATGTGCCCCTCCTCACCACACCCATAGCAGACTTTCTTGGTAAGGGTGCATTCGTTGGTATAGTGCCCTGGCTTTCCACATTTGAAATATGTGGCTTCCCCGTCACATTTCCCATGATGCTTTTTCTTGCATTTTTCTCACCATTTCGCTTCGCCTCCTCCACCTCCTCTCGAACCGGATTTCGAGAATTTATTTTTCTTGTTGGGCCTTGAAGGTCCATCGAACTTCCTCTTTGCACCAGCCTCTGACCTCTCCAGACCCTTCTCCCTGATCTGAGCCTCAACATTCTTAGCAACCCAGATAGCGGCTTTCAATGTGGTTGCTTGCTTAACCAATGGACCAAAGTCCGCTGGTAATCCACGAGCAAACTTATTGGCTTTTGAGAGTTCAGTTGGAACTAGGTATGGGATAAGCTTCATCTTTTCTATGAAACTTGCAGCATATTCAGTAATGCTCATTTTTCCCTTCTTCAAATTTTGAAACTCATTATTGATTTCCAGAAGGTCCTGCTCTGAGCAGTATTGCAGTTTCAATTGTTCCACAAAGTCTTCCCAAGACATCTTGCTAGCTTCTCCCTTGGGCATCGAGTCAGATAATAGCTTCCACCAACTCAATACTTCATATTTTAACAAAGGGATCGCAAGAGCGGTCTTCTGCCTGTTGTTGCATTCACAACTTTCAAACATTGTCTCCATTTCGGAGATCCAGTTTATAACTTCTATCGACGTCGGGCTTCCAGATAGACATGGTGGTTTGGATGCCATGAAATCTTTGTACTTGTATCGACGTCCGTCATTTCCTCCGTCCTGGTTGTTATGTCTAACCAACGGTCGGTTGGCTTGACCAATAATCCCACTGAAGTTTCCTCCTTCCAATTGCCCTTCACTTAATTCGGGTTGTACAATCGGCATCGAAGGTTCTTCACGATTTTGCTGAAGCAGACGTCTAGTTTCTTCCATCTGACGATCCAACATCGTCTAAATCATCAATTGTACACCAGCCATTGTAATTGGCTCAGGTGTTGCTGCTACAACAAGTATTTGCTCGATTATAGGTGGTTGGTTCCTGTTTTCGTTCACGTTTCCAACTCCGCTTCTTGTTCTTGCCATCGTTGATCTATACACTGAATAAGGTGAATTTAGATCCTTATTTACGACAGATAATTAAATCATCCATATCACTCCGAAACGTTTACATGCTAGTTATAATATCGTAGTCCGACGCTTAGAACCCTAAACACATAAGGTTTCCAGATCCGGTTGACAACAAACCATAGATCCGAACAAATAATATCATATATGGCAAACATATAACATTTAGCACATAAAAGCATTTTAGGCAACTTTTCTAAAATAAACCAGTGCTCGTGTCTAAAGTATAACAGACACTCATCTCACAATCTTCACTTAGCATTCTAAGTTTAAGTCTAGAAATCTTACAAATTCCTAGTTCGCTTAAACTAATGCTCTAATACCAACTGTGACATCCCTAAATTCACGGCTAGAAAAGACCAATTTAATTTTTGCTTTTTAAAATAATTTCAGAGTAATCCTTTGATTAAAAGGGTTGCGGAATTTGTTCCCAAAACAAAATATGATAAGATAAAATTTATCAAAGCATTTCTTAAAGAAATGTATTTTCATATATAACAAAACTCGGGATTCCATGTTTCGATACAGACCAATAGCATAAACGGCACATTATAAACCTTACAATAGTTATATACAACTACTGGCCTATAAAAAATATCTTGATGATTCATCCAACTTATGCTCTCACGCCACTACCTGTAATACAAATAAAATTGAGTGCGTCAGGCTTGGAGCCTGGTGAGCATATAGGGTTTTCAACCCACAATAAATAATTATATTTAATTTCACCAACCAACAATAACCCGATAAGCCATTCCCGTTATTCTCACCTTGCGTCCCTAAAATAACAACTATCACAAGGGACCTAGTCTAGGATTTTTCATCGGGATGAACATTACTGCAAAGCGGTTTCCTCAACAATAGATGTCCTAAAGGCAACCATGAGGGGGATAGAGTACACCGGTGAACACATCGTTCACAACACCTACATGTTATGAATCTGTCAGCGTTCCACTAGAAAGTCTAGAAAGAGTCCGTGGTCGTCATCCATACTCCGCTAGATGACTAGATCAACAACAACATCGAGACCTCTCTATCTACCCATGTTATACCCAACAATTTTGTAGATAACATATATATATATATATATATATATATATATATATATATATATATATATATATATATATATATACTTATACAATTTTTAAAACCTGTATAATATATCCATTCAATACTCATTCCAGATAACATATATTATACAAACACATAGCACGTATTTTATAGAGAATAATTCATATCTATGTGTTAGAAGAAAGCAACTACACACTCACTTGATAGGAAGATTATCGGACAACACTACGGCTCTTAAAGTAGTATTCTTCGGTGAAACCGGAATATCTTCACACACCGAGCTTCTCGCGGGCAGAGCATCAACTTGAAACTCTTTTCTTCTCGGGATCTTCGGTGCTTCGGGACTCGCTTTAGGTGTCAGGATGATACCGGGCTTTCGGGGGTACTTCAAGACAGCTAGAGAGGGTATTGGGAGGGAGAGAGTGAAGGAATTAGCAACTATGGTCGGCTACCCTTCGATTTCTATTTATAGGGCCATTTTTCTGGATTCACGTCTTGAATCTGAAAATTCATGTTGTGAGTTCAGTCATCATCAGGTGCGACATCGCAACTTGGGTCTGTCAAGCTCCAGGAGACGTCATTACTGAGTTCACGTCGTGAACTCTGACACGGTGTCAGGTTTGTACCCCGAACTCCAGAAATTCATATCTTTCGCATGCGAGTTCCGTTTTCGACTTCTTTATATGCACGAGTAGGTGAGATTATGCTCTACAACTCTTGTTTAGACTCCGTCGGCTGATTTTGACTTTAACTTTTATTATATTATTTTTAGTAGGCCGGAATTCACAACTCCTTCATCTGACATCCGTTTTCGTCTGTCTTTTCACCGCTAGACTACTATCAACGAAATCTTTGATTCTCATTTAGATTGTTTCGGCTAGAAATCAGTCGATCTCGTATTCAGACTTTGGGCTGCGTACCGCTAAGTCGAAACTTCGAAAAATAATAACTTCCTTATACGAAGTCAGATTTAGACGTCCTTTTTATGCACGCTCTCGGTTTAACGTATGCTGCGAATTTCGTTTAGATCACTAAGGCTAAATATCACTTTATCGTAAATTCACTATTTATGTCACACAGTGTCGTACCAGTTCTGTTGTGAAACTTCGACAAGTCATAACTTCTTCGTTATAACTCGGATTTCGGCATTCTTTATATATTCGGAAACCTTACCATGACCACTACAACTTCATGTATAGATATCAGGCTTATCTAATATTTTATTTTATCCCTTATTTTTATCCTTAATTCATTTAAGTTACACCATTAAGCATAAAACCCATAATACTTAAATAATACATTCTTATTATTTCACAATGGTTTACAAAGGTTAATGTAGACTATTACACCATCATTAATGCCTAGCCAAGAAACACCGGCGTTACACCACTCTCCACCATCAGCTGCATAAGAAGTCTATGTTATCTCTTCTTAACTAGCTCACAAATACCATTACATATTACTAAGACCAGATAATTCTTCGAAGGAAAGGTCCTGCCCTACAACAGTTGGACTCAGACAAGAGGTGCAAAATAAGGCTGGACCTAACCTTCTAAAATTATTGTGTCCTTGTAATATGTAACTAAACATATTCACCTACTATTTAATTAAAGATAAATAGAACTCCTAAAAGCACAAAGCAAGCAACATTCGAGCATTGAGTAACCAAAACTAGACATATGTTAAACAAGCCATCATATCACTGACTAATTAGCTCTAGCATGCAGTTCAATAAGCACATACAGTAGGCATAAAAGGCATCTCTCCTAGATCCCTAGCTGTATCATACACGTTCAGTTATCGTGTTATGTAATTTTAAAAATGAACAATATTATGAAATATTATGTGATTTTGAGCGTTGAGTTCTAACTAATAGTTTTTACTAGAAATGAAGTAAAACTATGTTTAGAATCACTCGGAAAATATTGGAAGTCTTATGAGATTCCAATCAAAAGTCAAATATTGAAAATTAACGAAAATATAAAGTTGAAAATAAGTAAAATTATATTAATTAAAGTTGCAAATAATCTCGTTAGAAACATTTAGGCAAAAACATCATCGAAATCCGAGTTATAACGAAGAAGTTATGACTATTTAAAGTTTTGCAACAGAACCGGCATGACGCCGTATGATGTAAAAAGTGAGTTTTCGATAAACTACTGTTTAGCTTTAGTAATCTAAACGAAAGTCGTGGTATTCGTTAAACAGAGAATTTTCATAAAAAGAACGTCCAAATCTGACTTCGTATGAAGTTAAGATTTTTTAAGTTTCGGAATAGTAGTAGACAGCTAAAAACTCGAAATAAAGATCGAGTGATTTTTAGCCGACACAACCTAAACAAGAATCGAAGTTCTCGTCAATAGTAGTAAAACAGTAAAAAGACATACGAAAACGGACATCGGATGAAGAAGTTATGAATTTTTAACGGACTTTTTCTGTCCCGGCCCGTTAAAAATATAATATTAAAACTGAAGTCAAAATTAGCCAACGGGGTCGAAACAAAAGTTGTAGAGTATAACTTCACCTACGTGTGGATATAAAGAACGTCAAAAACGGAGCTCGTACGCGAAAGTTACAAATTTTTGAAGTTTGGAAATTCGGTGTACGCCCAGCATACTCGTGTTCACGGTCCGAGATTGGCCACGTCGCCTATTCCTCGCAATTGAAACGTATCACGCAGGTTCGACACGTCTGATGCCATGCATCAGGGTACGCCCAGCGTACTAAGCTGTACGCCCATCGTAATGGCTAATAGAGCAGTACGTCCAATGTACTTGAAGATTACGCCCAGCGTAATTCATAATTCAGCCACTATAAATAGAGAGCAAAGCCTTCGGGTTTTTGTTTAGAAATCTATTCCCTCTCACTCTCTACTCTCTTTTAAGCTACTTTTAACCCCCGAAGTCCTAGTATCATCCCCAAAACCCGAAGCAAGTCCCGACACTCCGAAGTTCCCGAGAAAATCATATTTTCTAGCCGAAACTCTACCCAAGTAAAGCCGGTTTTCAACTAAAATCCCCGGTTTCGTCACAGAAAGTCATATTTAGAGTCGAGGTGCTGCCAAAATTAATCCCCGATTATTTCACGGTGAGTTCAATATATAGGAACAATTATAAGTTATGTGTTATATGTGCTATGTGCTTTTTCCTGTTATCATCTCATGTTATTATTTCCGCTATTATGGTAGCAAAGTTGTACCTTTGACCATGTGATCAGTGAAAGGACTTAGATTCACGGTGGTACTAGTATGTAGCCTCTGGCCATGTAGAGCATGTCTCGTAAGAGAATGACTTCTATTATATGGCATTGGCAGAAGGTTAAACAGGGCTAAAAGTCTGAAATCTACCAAAATGTTTAATCATAAATCGTATGTCTTCTATGCCATTTGTGTTGGATTACTGCCTAAGCCCATAACTATTATTGGTATGTACTTGACCCGATTTGGCATGGTCCATTTGGGTAGTACTTCACCGGAACAATTTATATGGATAGTCTTTTGATAATAGTATGTTTATCATTTATATTAATATATATTATAAGTTCTAATATATGAATATGGAATCATATTATTTAATTAGTATTGATCAAGAATTAATTTAGAATTAATTTAGTGATTAAAAGGAACTAATTAAATATGGACTCTTATATATAGTATGGGCCAAGTTCATTTAGGTTGGGCTAAGCTTGCATGTATAGTCCATGGAGTTTTAACCCATGGATCCTATGGAAATGAAAGGTCATGGGTATTACGGTTTACATGGATGAAACCCTAATCCTCCATACTATATAAATAGGTATTTGGCACTTGAAATGGCACTAGTGTGTGAGGATTCAAGAGTGGGTCATTTATAGTGTGCTTACTATTCTCTTAAGTTTTGCCAAGGTGTTCTTGGTGATTTGTGATTCCACTTGAGGCTTCCACGCTATTGAGGCTAAGCTCTTAAAGATCAAGACTTCAAGCTTCATCAAAAAGGTATGTCTTATAACTTGTTCATATTACCCAAGTACCAAAGATTGTATGCTAGTTAGGGTAATACCTTGGAAAGTTCAAGTTTGCATGTATAATAGAGAAAACATAGATCCATGGTATTTAGGGTTGCATGTACACCATAGGAGTGTTAGAATGCTCAAAACCCAACAATTTGTGCCAAAGTGTTATTGATGTATATCAAGTATTGAAATTGTTATGTCTCATTGATTGTATATCATTGAATCAAATCATCGATTAATATGGAAAGCTTGTCGCATTTCACATATGTCTTTGTTGTTCCTTGTACCCCTTTGCTTCTGCCATATTAAAGTATATATATGGCATAACGTTATATTATATCTATTATTGAACTTATTAAGCATCACCGCTTACCCTTCTCAGTGTTTAACAATTGCAGTTAATGAGAATCCAGTATAGTCATATAATGTTGGAAGATTTAGAATAGTTTATACTATTACTTTTGTACTTGGGTTTACGTATGTCTAAAACTATATTATCCTGGGTAGTTATGTAATAAGTATAACATTTTGTAATATGTTAAAACTTAGTCGGTTTGTATCCAGTATTTTGTAATCACATTATCAATGTAAAATATTATTTATAAATATGCACGTAGCATGTTTTGAAGTAACAATATTGTGAAGTTTGAAAGTTTGGATTTTTCAGAAATACGAAAAAGAGGTCTTTTCACTAGCCATGATCTAGCATGCAGTTGAATAAGCACATACAATAGGCATACAAGGCATCCTTCCTAGATCCTTAGCCTTAATCTAGCATACAGTTCATATATTCACACTTCATAACATAATATAACATGTATGGGTATCTTGGGGAAAACTTACTTGAGCCCGACCGATTGCACGCATCACACTCCTTGTTCTTTATAAAACCCTTAATCTTAATGTTAGAAAATTATCTTTCTTGTAAAAATCTCTCAAACCCTTAATTTGAGTCCAGACACCCCCCTCCCCGGAAGGTGTGTCCGAATCCCTGAAACCAAGGCCCTGTTACCAACTTGTAACATCCCAAAATTAATGACCAAAAATTTTCATTTTTAATTATGTAATTATAAAAGCCAATAGTCTAAAACATAAATAGTGTCATCCCGTATCATAATAAAAAACCAATATCTCAATAACCAAAACATGTCATAAGAAAACAATCATCAGAGTACAACTCCCAAAGATCTCATGTGCGGAAAATCATAGTGGGATGCATTACGAACATGTCGGATCCTTTCCTTTCGAAGAAGAGGTACCTGAAACCAAAACTGAAAACTGTAAGCACGAAGCCTAGTGAGTTCCCCCATCATACCACATACCATACGATAAACATACTGCCTAGCATATTCGGGTGCCGGCCTACCCCTTCGGTCTCTTTCAACCGGCACTTCCTAGCATCTCAGGGTGTTGGCCTACTCCTTCGGTCTCTTTCAACCGGTAACTGTCTAACATATCTGAGTGCTGGCATACCCCTTCAATCTCTTTCAACCCGTTACGGGGTCGATTTCACCCCTACCACTACCACATAATATCCGAGCATATAAGCACCTATATCACATACTGCCTAGCATATATGGGTGTTGGCCTACCCCTTCGGTCTCTTTCGACTGGTTAAGGGGTCTACTTCACCCCTACCACTACCACGTAATAACATAGCATACAAGTACATATAACTCAACAGATAGTGGCATACCAAACAATTATCACAAAGACAATCATTTGTACTATAAACAACTACTAGTGGGCCAACATTGGTGCCTTCAACCCACTCATACAGGGAAGGTAACTCACCTCAACTATGAGTGCCGAAATCGTACTCCTCGGATGGCTCAGGACTCCTCTCCCTAAAGCATAACAAGTCACTTAGTTAGTTATTAGGCCCAAGTATGACCCCCTAATGGCCCAACTTCGAATTCATGTCCCACGGCAAGGTCCCCTAGTCCTTGCCCTAATGGGCCTTTCCCCCAAGGTCCAATCGATAATCAATTTAAGGCCCAAGTCTATTCCTTTAAGATTTAAAGCCCAATAAGGCCTAAAAAGACCAAATATCATAAATCCCAGTCCTAGGCCCAGAGGCCTTACTCCACAATTGGTCATGAGGCCCAAAAACCACATTAACCACTTTGCATGTGTACGCGCAGCTTACCTGTCACGTACGCTGACCTTGACCAGAAGTGGGAAAAATGACCCGGAACGTACAACGTACTAGGGGGTACACCCAACGTTCCTGCCAGTCACCCTAAAGTCCTTCTTTTGACTTAATTCATTAAGTCCCAACGTCCAGAACATAGATCTAGGCTCCTAATAATGTCCTTAACCATAAAGTTATAAACTTTATGATTTTGCATGCATGGATGGGGATTAAGACACCCATTAAGTCCATAAGCTCACTTTGTGGCCATCTATCACTTGCATGGTTAGGGCTAACCATCAAGATCTGATTTTTATGGTCCTAAATGCTTCCAAGAGCTCAAAAGGACAATTATTATGGACAAATTCTTCCAAAACTCAAAGGACCTCAAGTATGGGACCAAAATGTGACATAAAACACTCCAAAACAACATCTAAGCATGCAATGGTCAAGGTTGGAGCTTGATACCTCAAATAAGTCAGAAAAGATGCCAAACTTCTGGATCTACAAGCTCTCTTCAAGTCCTTGCTCCTTCTTCAAACTTCTTGCTCTTCAAAACCACCAAAACAACACCAAAATGGTCAAAGTAAGCTTAAGATACATGCAATGTAGTTAGGATTCGATTTGGGCACTGAGAGGACAAGGGAGGCTAGGAGGATAAGGGTTTGGAGGGTTATAAGTTACTTAACTAGGGGGCAAACCTTAAAACTTAGTGTTTGTGTAACGTCCGTGTTTCTAGGCTAGGCATTAATGATGATGTAATAGTCTAGGCCAACTTTTGTAACTTGTTTTGAAGTAATAAAAATGTATTATTTGAGTATTATTATGTACTTTATACTTAATTATTATGATTTAATAAATTAAAGATAAAAATAAGTGTCAAAAATAAATGTTAGATAAAGTCGATATCTATGAAGAAAGTTTTAGTGGTAGAAACAAGGATTTCGAAGATATAAAGAATACCGAGATCCGAGTTATAACGAAGAAGTTATGACATGTCGAAGTTTCGCGACAGAACCGGCACGACGTTGTGTGACGTAAAAAGTGAATTTACGATAAAGTGCATTTTAGACTTAGCAATCTAAATGAAAGTAGTAATATACGTTAAACCGAGTGCGTGCATAAAAAGAATGTCCAAATTTGACTTAGTATGAGGAAGTTATGAATTTTCTAAGATTTGGCATAACAATATGCAGCCCAGAATTCGAATTATAGATCGAGCGATTTTTAGCCGACAAAACCTAAACGAGAATCGACGATCTCGTCGATTGTAGTTTAATGGTAAAAAGACAGATGAAAACAGATGTCAGATGAAGAAGTTACGAATTTTTGAAGTTTGAAAAATCGGTGTACGTGCAGCGTACTCAGAAGCTAGGCCTCGGATTGTCCATATCGCCCTTATCCTCGCATGCAACACGTATCTCGCACCCTTGAGCCACGTATCATGGTGTGCCCAACGTACGAAAGCGTACACCCAATGAAGAGCCTCGCAAGGCAGTACGCCCCGCGTACCAGGAATTACGCCCAGCGTAATGAGGAGCTTCGGCCACTATAAATAGAAGTGCGAGGCTGCCCGATCTATGTTTACAAAACTTACACTTTTACGCCCTCTCATGTCTTCTAAGTTATCTTAACACCCCCAAAGTCTAGGGAACCACCCTAACACCCGAAGCAAGCCCCAGAACACCCAAAGACCCCGAGAAAAGAGTTTTTCGAGTCGAAACTTTGCCCGCGCAGAGCCCGATTTTTAAGAAAACATCCTGATTTCATCGAAAAAGATTGTTTTAAGGGACAAAGTGTTGTCCAATTATCGTCAAATGAAGTGAGTGTAGTGTCACTTTCATCTTACACATAGATATGAAATATTTTCTATAAAATACGTGTTATGTGTATAAATATTGTTTGTTTACTTAAGATGGATGTTGAATGAAGTTTTTGTACATGTTTAGAATGATTTAAATTGTATATGTATATTCATCTACAAATATTTTGGGTAAAACATGGGTAGATAGTTGATGTGTGATGAAATAAAATGATAAGAGGCCTCAATGTTTTTGTTGTTCCAGTCATCTAGTGGAGTATAGATGACGACCACGGACCTTTCTAGACAGTCTAGTCAAACGCTGGCAGGCTCGCAACCTGTAGGTGTTTGTGAACGATGTGTTCACCGGTGTACTCCATCCCCCTCATGGTTGCCTTACTGACATATATGGCTGAGGAATCCCCTTAGCATTAGTGTCCATCCCGATGATGATCCTTAGGCTTGGTCCCTTATGATAAGTGTTTAGGGACGTAAAGTGAGGATAACGAGAATGGGTAATCATGGTTATTGTTGGTTGATGAAATTAATAAATTTATTGTTGGTTGATGAAAGTAATAAATTTATTATTATTTATGGGTTGAAAATCCTATATGCTCACCAGGCTCCCAAGCCTGACCCACTCAACTTTTTATATTACAGGTAGTGGAACATGAGCATAGTTGGATGATGACGAGGGATTTTTGGATTATAGGCCAGTAGATGTAAATCAATGTTGTAAGCAATGGCAAATCTAGAACAAAAAGCTACATGATTCCTCATATAGAAATAGATAGGTCTTTTATATTTTTTATTACTAGAAGGTAGGTCCTAATATAAGTTTCTATATAATTTCTTTAAAATATTAAAACTAAGGTAGGTCCTAGGACCCACCTGAAGTATATGTGGCTACGCCACTGGTTGTAAGGCCTATATATTGTGGGTTGAAAACCCTATGTGCTCACCAGGATCTCAAGCTTGACCCACTCAGCTTTATGTATTACAGGTAGTGGAACAAGATCATAGTTGGATGATGACGAAGGATTCTGGATTATAGGCCAGTAGATGTAAATAATTGTTGTAAGGCCTATATCATATTGTTTATGCTTTTGGTCTGTATCGAAACATGACATCCCGATGTTTTGTAATATAATGAAAATACATTTCTTTAAGAAATGCTTTGATAAATTTTTATCATATTTTGTTTTGGGGACAAATTCCGCAACACCTTTTGAAAGATTACTCTGATTTTATTTTAAAAGCATAAACGAAATCGATCTTTTCTGGACGTGAAAAATGGGGATGTCACAGTTTAAATCCAATCAACCTACGCCCAACGTACGTATGGGTACGCCCAGCATACGCATGGGGACTCCCCGCTCGGCACCTCATATATGTATGACGTGCGTACACCTTGTACGCCTAGCGTACGCCTCCGCCTCTAAATCCCAACATTTCATAAGTATAACTTGAATAAAAGCAACATAATACCTGACAAATCTCGAGCGTTACATTAATGGTGATGGGTGGTGGTCGGTGGTGATGATGGTAGGTGGTGGTGCTCTTGGTGGGTGGTGGGTAGGGGTGGTTGTAGCGGGTGGTGGTGATGGATGGTGTTGTTTGGGGTTTGAGTGGTGTTGGTTAGTGGGTTTTTTAATTTGTTTTTTTTAATTAATTTTTCATTTATATTAATATTATTTGATGATTTTAATTTAAAAAATTGTGTGGTCCAAATTTGTTCTCAAATATTCTCTCTATAAGAAATGTTATCGATACAACGCTCCCATATATATATATATATATATATATATATATATATATATATATATATATATATATATATATATATATATATATATATATATATATATATATATTATTGTCCATATTATATATATACTAATTTACAACTACCAGATGAACAGTTCTTGCATCTGATTGGTTGTTTTTTTTTTTCAAAAAAAATTCATTTATTTTATGTCTACTTTTTGTTATTTATCCATTTATCCAATTATTTATTTCTATAGTGGATTACAAGTGTGCCCTGTGCCATTTACGTGTTCTTCTCTTCCACCACCCGTTCCTGCTCCCGACACGATGTCCTCCACCATTTTTATTCCCTAATCACATTATTCCACCGTATCTTCTCTAAACTGCTTTGTGTCCTGCATCTCTTCCACCTTCTCGATCTTCAGCGTCTGCTTCCTTACTACATCATCTTCTACCGCCTTCCAGTTTCTTTCACACGCCAAACGCTCCTCCAAACCACCGCCTTTAGTGATTCATATTCTTTGCTTTCGACTAATACTTTAATCATGGTTGTGCTTCTCTTCCCTTTACCTGCTCTGGATTTGCTGCACCTTAAGGATCGTCCATTATGTGGTTGCTAACATCGAAGAAGAAACCACTGAGTGTGCGGAAAGATCGATTCCTTCGCTTCTCTTCGCACACATCATAGCTTAGGGCTCGCAACCAGGCCCATGGTCGTTGCTCAAAACGCCATCGAACAGATAGGTCTATCTCTCTGTTTCATTAGGTTGACAATTTTGGTTTCTATATTTGAGTAATTTGATTTGATAGTATGTGAAGTATCGTGATTGATGATTGCTTCTTCTACGACTCCTACATTTTGCGTCTTCCAATTTTATTTCATGCCCTAATCGTTGCTTTGCAGGTATCTCCTTCGGTGAAGCCAAAGCCTCTGGTAAAAGCCCTAACTTTCTATATTTGTGTCATATCATGATTCCTTCTTCAATTTTTATTTGTCTGTGTGTGTGTGTGTTTTGGTTACGTCGCACCATATAAAAAAACGTTGGATTGAGCTTTATTGTGGGTTTCTTATTCCTACTCCATTTTCTTCTTTCTACCTTTGTTAGTTTCAGCTAAAGGAAATTGGTAATTCCTTCTCAATCCTTTATATTTGAATTCGTAAGAACATGATCTTCCATCACTATGCTTTCATTCTTTATTTCTAATTTTCTATCAACACTACTTCTTTAGTAATGAAGAATGTATATAGGTGGGCTGAATTGGTTACTTTTGTTCAGATTCAATGGATATTGAATGCACTAAGTTGGGGGATTCTTTTTCCGGTTGTAGTAATCATCGCTAGATACCTCAAAACATTCCCGATATGGTTTCTCTTTACCAAAAATACCCTTTTTTACATGACTATGAATTGATTATTAGTCTTTTTTGCTCTATTATGATGTTTTGATACCGTCTTTGAATGAGATTTTTTTTGATCTTGATGGTGTTGACACTAAGTCTTTACAATGTGAAATTTATGGTTCTAGGTTAATGGTTTCAAGATGATGATAATCCTAAGAACATCGATGACTAAGGAAGAGGTCAGTGTCCTTGCTATTGTATACAACACTTTCTATACTTGAACATAACTTTAGCAATCTTTCTTGTGAACTTAGGTGACTCAATATATCTAATTTTTGAGCATTCAGTAACATATGGAACCCCATTAAGACCTTTCAAACAACCATCAACAAATATTGCTCTAGCATAACTGCATACATTTTATTTAAATTGTAAATTTCTTGAAGACTTCAGAAGCAATGGGTACAATGGAGTTGACGGGGTTGCTGACTATGTTAACCAATGCCTGATAACAACACCATGTTCAAGATTGTTATATGTGTTGAAACATAACAAAAAAAGTATGTATTTCTAGAATGAATCTATGAATTGTAAAGTTGAGCTAGATGAGTACTCACATGGGGACAATATTAATATTTAATATCCATATCTTTTTGGGTATAAATCCATAAATATTTTTTTAACAGAGAGGAAATAATGGCATATACCATTACAACAAAATAAATTAGTTAGAAGAAGTGAAGATGAATTGGATCTTACAATACTGTAAGACACTCTTTTTATTACTATTGTACTCAAGGGTGTTGGATTTTGCTTTCTACATATGGATTTGCAATGATACTGTGACATTGAATCATATTTACCTTCTTGAAGAATTAAAGATGCCCGAAAGCCTCTTTGGTGTTTTCTTTGAGGTACATATTATCTCCTCTTTGTTTATTACAAATTCGAACATCACTTTCATGCTTCAACAAAGCTCTTAACTGAATTTTCAGGAGATCAACCATGCTGCTACAGGTGGGCTATGGGCAAAACTTGTAAGCAACAGAGGTAAGTGCACACAACAGTGCATTTATGTTTTTTTTCAAAAAATAAAGTGTAACACCCCAAATTTCTAATGTTCAATGAAGGGCCAAAAGTGTAAATTTAGGAAAGGGACTCGACGAGTAGGTCCGCTTACTCGCCGAGTCGGAGCGGGATTCTGTTGCGGTTTAAGTGGCCAACTCGCCGAGTCGGTGGCTTGGACTCGACGAGTTGGTGCTGAAGAGAGAAAACCCTAATCCCGGGGGTTGTACCCTATATAAAGCACATTATAACCCACCCTCAGCCTCTTTGCTACCCTTTTGAGATCTAGAAACCCTAAATCGTGAGTGAGAGCCCTTGGAAGCAATTTTGATCCTTGATAAGTGATTTTGGGTGGAAAGGGGCTTGAAGATCAAGAGGTTTGCTGCAAGGAGGGGTGTAGATCCAGGATCTACTTCAGTTGGAGCTTATATTGGAGGTAATAATATGTTGCTTGGACTCTTTTGCATTTAGATCTACTATCATGTGAGATTTGGGGCATTTTTGGTATGATTAAGAGCTATTTCGAGTTAGAGGCTTAGATCTGAGGTTGCTACTTCAGATCTAGGCTTGTGATGGTCCATAATGTCATAAAGCTTCTGTCTAAGAGTTATTGGTGAAGCCTCTTTGTCATAAACCCAATCCCTAGAGTGTTTTGGGCTTATATCTCCTTGGTTTCACGTAATGTTTGCAACTTTATGTGAGGGTTAGGTTGTAGAAGAGTGGATCTATGGATTGAAGTCCCTGCATGACTCGAAAAGCCTCTGTATGGATTGAGAACCGAAGGGACTCGGCGAGTCACATGGGTGTACTCGATGAGTTGTATGAACATGTACATGGACTCGGCGAATTGGAAGAACAACTCGACGAGTCTGTTGAAGATTGCCTTAGACTCGGCGAGTCTGATCGCAGAACCCAACCTCTTTTGGTTAAAGCTTTAGATTAGTGAGTTGGTTGGCGACTCGGTGAGTTGGACAGGATGGAATTCTGAGATCGTTCAACTCGACGAGTCTTGGGGCGACTCGGCGAGTTGAGTTGTGTTATGAGAGTTTTCTGGGAATGGGAACTCGGCGAGTCGACGGGTTGACTCGGCGAGTAGAATCAACCAGGAAGGTTGACTTTGACTGAGGACTTTGACTTTGACCAAGAGTTGACCAGTTTGACTTCCAAGGGTATTTTGGTAATTTTGGTATTTATGGAATTGGTTCTTTAGTAGTGTTCTGTGGTGAAGTTCATGCCAGTGGTCGAAGCAACTTGGTCTTATCTCTTCAGTCGACAATTGCAGGTGAGTTATCCTCACTATATCGACAGGGTCTACGGCACCAAGGCCGACCCTTTATCGGATGGAAATCCGGGTATTGTTTGCTATGTTATTGCTTTGCTAGATCTGCATCCTGGTATTTAGGATGGTGTTATGTTAGTGACCTGGTTAAGGTCGATACCCGCTATTTAGGGTAATGTTATGTTAGTGACCTGGATAAGGTCGGTACCTGGTATTTAGGCATTTTAGGGTAATGTTATGTTAGTGACCTGGTTAAGGTCGGTACCCGGTATTTAAGGTAATGCTATGTTATTGACTTGGATAAGGCCGGTACCCGGTATATAGGGTAATGTTATGCTAGTAACCGGTTAGGTCGGAATCTTGGTTAGGATGTTGATATGCTATGTGATCTGTTAGACTGTTTGTCTGGTTAAGGATTTGTTATGTGATTAATTGTTTTATGTGCACATGGTTGATTGACGGGGGTTGGGTTGAGGCGGGTCCTGCTTTGTGTTGTAGGCCAACATACCCAAGGCGGACCGGATAATCCGAAGGCCCAACGAGCTGTCCGGATATGCTGAAGGCCCCAAGAGGGCGGACCAGACGTGTCGAGGCTCGGAGAGTGGACCAGGCCGAATGAAGGCCCGGTACGGGCGGACCAGTCATACTGTAGACTCGATGTACATGGCTAGACTCGGAGGGTGGACCAGGTGGACTGAAGGCCCGGTGCGGGCGGACCAGTCACATAGTAGACCCGATGTGCATGGTTGTCCTGTATTGTGATATGATATGAGTATGGTTATATGTGGTTGGTATTTTGGGGGTAACTCACTAAGCTTTCGGGCTTACAGTTCAGTGTTTTGTTTCAGGTACTTCAGGAGATTGTGGCAACGCGAAGGCGTGATCATACCGCTCCTCATGATTTATGATTTATGTGATATGGTTCTGGGGGAAATGCTCTGATGTTTAAACTGTTTTGAAAACAAATGTATGAACTTAATGGTTTTTGAATGAATTAAAATGTTTAATTTGGCTCGAATCTTATGGTCGTTACATAAAGATTGAGAGTGAGTGAGTGAGTGTATTAAGTTGCATTTCAGATGTTTGACTAATCGTCATTACACTTTCTTTAAATCGCGTCAGGTTTTGAATCAGGGGGACAACATTATCCTTCCATCATTGCCCCTTGGTCAATAATTGGAGATGAGTTAATACTAAAAGTATCAACAAATTTTTCCTCATGCTTCAAGCAAAATCCCATTGCACTTCGAATGGAAGTGGTTTGTGATGATCATGTGACAAATATTTGTCCAGATGGTGGCGTTGGTATATATAACCCTGATCATTGGGGAATTCATCTAATGAAATTTGAGATTTTGAAAGTTTTAAAGATTCTGCCCTATTTTTTATTTGTTTCATTTGCAGGTTCCAAAGATTTTGAAGAGGTGGGACATGGTTATGGGCATGAGGATTGTTGTGATTAGAATAGATGCTTCTACATCTAAGTGGTGGTAGATATTATTCAAATAGAAATTAGGTTACTGTAATGTAACTCAATAAAAAAAAATTGTTTTGTTCATTTCTTCTGATAACCCCGCAAAGCGGAGATTCTTCCCTAGCTTGTATATAATTTAATTTGTTTATTGAAATGAAAAAACTAATTGCTATTGTTAATTTTTCAACACTATTCAACCGAAGAGTTACATAAGTTTTTTGGGAAAATATATAGAAAAATCTCGTTATTTTTTGAAACTTTTTGATAAAGTTATAAATTTTTTTTTAATAGAAAAATCATGATTATTTAATGTTAATATTTTGTCCAAGTTAATGAAGAAATGTCTTTATTTTTATTTTAATAAGAAATGACATATTATTGTGTAAAATTAAATAATCAAGACTATTTTATTAAAAAAGTTTTAGAACTTCATCACAAAATTTCCAAAAGTAACGAGATATTTCTACATATTAATTTCCCTATTTTTTTTCTTTTTCTTTTTTTTTTTTGGTCAAACATCACTATATTGTATACAGATTGAACTCACAACACGTTTGAAGAACTTAACAAGCTGTCACATGTTTGGTTTAGTGGTTCTCATTGCCGTTGTGTACTTACGCGACTACATGCCTCCGTGATAAAAAGATATTGTTGATGGTGTCTTCATGATTTGATAGACTTTAGAACATTGCATGTGCACATTATGCGTAGAATTTGCCTACCAGATAAATAAAGTCGATTTTCAATTGCAATTATTCTTCTATTAAAAAAAGTCATGGTATATAGTAACATAATTTTAAGAATATTCCTTCAATTCCTATATAAATTACTTATATCATATATATTAAGAAAACAAACATCTTGTGCATGTAACTTGAGTCTTTGTTTACAAAAATCATGCAAAACAGTTTCCTATTGAGTACCCCGTATGGCCATTTTACAAAAAAATTTGTGTTCTCTTAATTGGCACTATATATTTATATTATATGTGAATTTTACAAATTTATTATCGTTTGTTTTTTCTACTATGCGGGTTTGGGCTTTTTAATATTGATTGCAACTTGCAAACATACATATCTCTCTCTCTCTCTCTCTCTCTCTCTCTCTCTCTCTCTCTCTCTCTCTCTCTCTCTCTCTCTCTCTCTCTCTCTCTCTCTCTCTCTATGTTCTATGATTTTTTTATTAGAAAATACAAATAAAAATTAATTAATTTGATAGCTCTATGCCTCAATCTGAAAAATACTATATTTTTATCAAATCTTATCTGTTTAGAATAATATAATATTTTCTTTAAATTTAGAAGAAATACAAATACAAATTTATGTATTTGTGATTATAAGATTGATTATATATCATGCATATAGTTTAATTTTGTACTCCTAATAAAAAGCTTTAAGTTAGTGGTAATTACTAGTTGCTTTATGTTTGTTTGTTTTTTATATAGCTATTTTTATTAGTTTATACTCAGAACACATTAATATTTAGTTTCTCTCTAATTTTTATATTAATAGGATCCCACGTGTTTTTTGGACCATTCGTTGTTCCTTTCATTAATGATGCAAGTTGTGAATCAAGGATGATTATTTTATCCACCAATTTAATTCGTATGGACAGTTTTTCTTTACTTTTTATTTTATTATTTTATATGGATATAGATATAATTTACAATGATGATTTACATATATTATACAAAAAGAAAGTAATTTAAATGCGGGTGTTTATATGTCAAAAGTTTAGATGCATAAACCTTAAACGCGTGACTTAAATAGTGGACAATCTGATATCATGTAAATATGCAGTGGGTGTTGTGTGACGTTAAACCATATAAATATAACTATGGTGAAATCGTGAGTGGATAATATCTAGTTTGGTGATGTATTAATTAATTTAATTCACTTAGGGTGGAGGGAGTAATTCTCTCTCAATCCCTTCCACTAGACAAAACAATGAAGCCATTTTGTAATATTTCTCGCACATAGTCAAAGTCTACTTCAATATGTTTTGTAATCTCATGAAAGAGTGAGTTTTAGCAATGTATATAGCTGCAAGATTGTTACACTTTAAGGGTACACGAGTAATATTCATGACGTGCAACTCTTCAAATACTCGACTTAACCAAGCAAGTTCTGCACAAACTCTTCGTATGGATCTGTATTCAGTTTATCTGCTGAAGAAAGTCACACAATGAGTTGTTTTATAGACTTCCACGAGATAATAGTTCTTCCAAATAAGATAAAAAAAATCTACTGACTGATCTTCTAGTGATTGGACATGTTGTCCAATGATTGTCACAAAAGGCTTCCAATTTGAAAATTTTATCATTGTTAAAGAATAATCTTTGAGAAGATGTACCTTTAAGATATTGAAGAACATGTAAGGCCGCTTCACTGTGATCTTGACATGGTCTTTGATTGAATTGACGTAAATGTTGCACAGTAGAAGATAAGTCTTGCCTTGTATGAAATATAAAATTTAATTTCCCAATTAACCGTCTATATGTTGTTGGATGAGTTAAAGGAATTCACATGTCTCGTAAAAGTGAAACTTTAGCAGGTAAAGGGGTTGAAGTTGAAGGTGACTAATCCATGGAATGTAAGGCAAGAAGTTTGTAACATCCCAAAATTCAAAACCAAAAATTTCATTTTTAATTTATTAATTATAAAATCATTTAATTGTCTGAAAACATCCATAGTATCAACTCATATCAAAACCAATGTATCAATAGTCAAAACATGTCATGATAAAACAACATCAAAGTATAACTCACAAAGATCTCATGTACGAAAAATGTAGTGTGATGCGCTGCGATCATGTCGGCTCCTTTCCCTTCGAAGAGGAAGTACCTGAAACCAAAAATGAAAACTATAAGCAAAAAGCTTAGTGAGTTCCCTCATCATACCACATATCATACAATAACATACTGTCTAGCATATCTGGGTGCTGACCTACCCCTTCGGTCTCTTTCAACCGGTAACTGCCTAGCATATCAGGGTGTTGGCCTACCCCTTCGGTCTCTTTCAACCGGTAACTACCTAGCATATTTGGGTGCTGGCCTACCCCTTCGGTCTCTTTCAACCGGTAACGGGGATTATTTCACCCCCTATTACTAACACATATCATCCTAATACATAAACACATAAGTCACATACTGCTTAGCATATCTGGGTGCTAGCCTACCCCTTCGGTCCTTTCAACCGATAACAAGGTCTATTCCACCCCTTCTACCACTATCACATAATAACATAACATACTAGCACATAAAGCATAACATATAGTGTCATACCAGACAATTATCACAAAGACAATCATTTATACTATAATCAACTACTAGTGAGCCAACATTGGTGCCTTCGACCCACTTCTACCGGAAGGTAACTCACCTCAAATGTTGTAAATTAGTTGAACGGTCATTGGCTCTGAAATCAACCCCACTCAAAATCCTACACATAAAATATTTCCTTTAATTACCCTTTCATACTCATGACCCCTTAAGGGTCAATTTTGGTCAAATTCAAAGTTAACATTCTGGTCAAAGTCAACATTCTAGTCAAAGTCAACATTCCGAGTTAACTCAACTCGCCGAGTTCCATAAATCATAAAACCCTAAAATCGCGATCCAACTCGTCGAGTTCTTTCATGAACTCATCGAGTTCGTCCCTATCAATAGAATCAGGACTTCTCCAATCAACTCGCCGAGTCCATCCTTGAACTCGTCGAGTTCTTCTTTTTGCAGAATCGGGATACTTCGACCCAACTCGTAAAGTTCCTCTATGATCTCGTCGAGTTATTCAGTCTATTAAGCTTTCTTAATGTATTAAGCCATTATTCTTCGAATCTAAGTCCCATATTTTATATCTGGGTCGAATACACATCTAGGAGGGTAAAGTTTCCGACTTATCCATTAGACCTATCCTAAAAGAAATGAGCTCTAACCCTAACTCAAAATGGCTTAGATCCGAATCCAAAAGCCATCAAAACTTCAAGATAAGCCAAAGGGCCATTGATCTGGACTCTAGGGACAATTTGGTCACGTAAAGTTCCTATCTTTACTTGCATGCATGGTATAGTTGGTTCAAAAGGCCAAAAAGTTGGTCTACATGTTGCATGGGACCTCCATGGCCATAAAGTTGGCACCTTTATGCCATGAAGTACCCTAAAGACCCTAGATCTGAAGAGTTTTCCCACATTGGACGTTCAAGTCCCAAAAACCAACATACTTGGATCAAAACATGGAGAGAACATCCTAAAACTACATCTAAACATACTATAGACAAGATAGGAGCTTTATACCTTAGATGAACCAAAAATAAATCTCAACTTCTGGATCTACTCTCCTCCTACATGTCCTTGCTCCTTCTTCAAGTATCTTCTTCTTCAAAATCACAAAGAATGCACAAAAATGGCTCAAAACTCTCAAAAGTGAATTACGGTTTTGTGGCTAGGGTTTGGGACAATGGAGGCCGTAAATGAGGCCAACTTATGGGGGTTAAGGTGTTTAAATAGGGTGCCAAACCCTAAAAATTAGGGTTTCATTCTGCCAGTCCTACTCGTCGAATTGAGGCTTCTCAACTCGTCAAGTAGACTTCTTAACCCGTGTCCCAATCCATCTCTACTCGACAAGTTTGGGGCCTCCAACTCATCGAGTTTCTATACAAAAATGAATAAATTATGAACTAAATACATACCATGAATCGGGCGTTACAAATCTCCCCCACTTATTTCAGATTTCGTCCTCGAAGTCTGCTGCATATGGAAATAGCTCTGGGTAGTGCTCCCTCATCTCATCCTCTGGCTCCCATGTCCATTCCAAGCCCTTGCGGTGCTACCACTACACATTCACCAAATTTACCCTCTTGTTCCTCAGATCCTTCGTCTTCCTATCGAGAGTGGATACTGGTCTCTCAATGTAGTCAAGGCTATCACCCACCTAAATATCCTCTAAAGGCACCACTGCGGAGTCATCTACTAAGCACTTCCATAGCGGGGAGACATGAAAGGTGTAGTGGATCTGACTAAGCTTGGCTGGCAGATCCAGTCGATATGCAACTCGGCCCACACGGGCCAATACCCTGAATAGACCAATGTATCTGGGGCCCAACTTACCCCGCTTCCTGAACCAGATGACACATTTCCAAGGTGACACCTTCAGGGGGAACCTATCTCCTACCTGAAACTCCATTTCTAATCGACGTCTGTCGGCGTAGCTTTTCTGCCGACTCTAGGCCGTCTGGAGTATAGTATGGACCTGTTGCATCTTCTTTGTCGTCTTGAGTACCACTTTGGTACTCCCCATGACCCTCTGTCCAACCTCACTCCAGCATATCGGGATTCTGCACTTCCTCCCATAAAGCATCTCGAAGGGAAGACGGTCGATTTTGGCTTGGTAGCTATTATTGTAGGAAAACTCTGCCAAGGGAAGGTAGGTATCCCAGCAACCACCGAAGTCTAAAACGCACGCCCGCAACATATCCTCCAAGGTCTGGATGGTCCGCTCGCTCTGACCATCCGTCTGCGGGTGAAAATATGTGTTGAAGTGCAGACGAGTACCCAACTTATAATGAAATTTCTTCTAGAATGTAGAAGTGAACCGTACATCACGGTCAAAAATCACGGAAACCGGCACCCCGTGTTGAGCTACTACCTCCCTGATGTAGATGTCAGACAGCTTCTCGGCCGAAACGCTCTCCTGAATCAAAATGAAATGGGCACTCTTGGTCAACCGGTCCACGATGACCTAAATCGAATCTACTCCCCGTGCGGTCTTGGGAAGCTTCGTGATGAAATCCATAGTAATATCCTCCCATTCCCACACAGGGATATCCAACGGCTGCATCTTGCAGTGAGGTCTCTGGTGTTCGACCTTGACCTTCCTGCAGGTCAAGCACTTTTCAACACACCAGGCTACATCCCACTTCATGTAGGGCCACCAGTAATCAGGACGAAGATCTCTGTACATCTTCGCCGCCCTAGGATGGATGAAAAAACTGGATTTGTGCGCCTCCTCCATCAGGATTTGGCGCACACGGCCCTCTTATGGAACCCACACTCTGCGATGGAGTGTCAACAGCCCGCGGCTATCATAGTCGAATGAGGAAATCTGACCCACAATACGCTCACTCTTCCGGTGTTCCTCCTTCGTAGCCTCCTATTGGGCCTCCTAAATTTGCTCCAAAAGCGGAGTCACTACTGTCATCCTCAAGCAAATGTCTCTGATCGAGGCTGCAAATGCTTTGCGGCTAAGTGCATCGGCCACAACGTTGTCCTTCCTCGGATGGTAGAGGATCTCACAATCGCAATCCTTCACCACATCTAACCATCGTCACTGTCTCATGTTCAGATTTGGCTGGTCCATCAGATACCTCAGGCTCTTGTGGTATGTGTAAATGGTACAATGGACCCCATAGAGTTAGTGTTGCCAAATCTTGAGGGAAAAAACAACTACCCCCAACTCCAAGTCGTGCGTCGAGTAATTTGCCTTGTGAGGCTTCAAATGCCTCGAGGCGTAGGCGATGGCGTGCCCTCTCTGCATCAACACTATGCCTAAACCCAAGATGGATGCATCACAATACGCTACAAAATCCTCAACGCCCTCTAGCAGGGCTAAGATCGGTGCCTCGCACAACCTCTACCTCAAAGTCTCGAACGTTGCCTGCTGCTCAGGTCCCCAGCGAAAGACAACAACCTTCTTCGTCATCCGGGTCAGGGGTACCACTATCTTGGAGAAATCCCAAATGAATCTCTGATAATAGCCTGCTAGCCCGAGGAAGCTCCGAATCTCATATGGAGACTTCGGAACCTCCATCCTCATCATGGCCTCCACCTTGGCCGGGTCGACCAGAATACCGTTCTGGTTGACAAGGTTCCTCAAGAACTGCACCTCGCGCAACCGGAACTCGCACTTGGAAAACTTAGCTTACAATCTCTCCCTCCTTAGGGTATCCAACACCTCTCGCAAGTGCTCCTCATGATGCTGTTGCGTCTTGGAATAAACCAAGATATCATCAATGAAAACTATTATGGACCGATCCAGCATCGGTCTGCATACGCGATTCATGAGATCCATGAACGCGGCAGGAGCATTGGTGAGCCCAAATGGAATCACCACAAAATCATAGTGGCCATATCGAATCTGAAACGTTGTCTTCTGCACATCCTCGTCTCTAAATCTCATCTGATGGTAGCCTGATTGCAAATCAATCTTGGAAAAACAAAATGCCCCCTGAAGTTGGTCGAAGATATCATCAATTCTTAGGAGTGGGTAACGGTTCTTCACCTTTACCTTGTTCAACTCCCGGTAGTCTATACACATCCGATGTGACCCATCCTTCTTCTTCACAAACAGAATCGTTGTCCCCCAAGGCGAACTACTCGGCCTGATAAATCCCTTGTCTAACAGCTCCTACAACTATGTAGACAAATCCTACATCTTGAGAGGATCCAACCAATATGGTGACTTGGCTATCAGAGCCGCACCTGGAACTAGGTTAATCCTGAACTCCGCCTGTTTCTCCGGAGGCACTCCATGAAACTCCTACGAGAACACATCCGAATACTCCCGTACAACTGGCACATCGATCACGGTCGCCTTACCCCCTTCCTGGATATCCATAACATAGGTGAAATAACCTGTGCAACCATGTTGAAGGTAGCACCTAACTCTCACTTCTGAACACAAGGTCGACCCACGTTGCGGTCTCTCTCCCTGAATCACCAACTCTAACCCACTCCGGGTCCTGACACGAACCAACTGCTGCTCACTGTCGATCACTGCCCCATTAGGGCTCAACCATTCCATGTCTATGATGACCTTGTTCCCACTCAAAGGAATGGGAACCAAATCCATGAGGTAGCGCTTGTCATACATCCTCAAGTTGTCTGGCGTGTAAGGAATGATTTCGAGGACAAAATCTAGTTTAAGTGGGGGAGAGTTGTAATATCTAGTTTATTAATAAATAAATAGATAAAGATTAATAAATGAATAGTAGCCCTAAACTCCATGATATTTATCGGACTGTTGATTTCGGGGAGTCAAATGTCATGATTTGGAGTTTCGGGGGTTAAAGTGTAATTTTGGAATTATTTTGAAAATAATTTTAGAAGCCAGTGGGTGTTTTGTATCATTCAGACTTATATTGATTAAATTCTTGGGGGCAGGGGCTAAAGAGTAACTTCTAGACTTAAGTTGAAAAGATTTTGAAGGGGAGGGGCTAGAAGTGTCAAAACTGCATGAAGATTGAATGGGCACGAGATTAACCGATGCCATCCTTTTTCCTCCCGTTGGATCATATAAACCCTAAACCTAGCAAGGACTTCATCGCCATCTTCAAGAGCTTTCTCAGCCGCCGCTTTCGTCGCCAATCCCGTCCGCCGCCTGCTGCCTCGCCATTGTAGCGCCACCACCGCAACCTGCTCTCGGAGATGCTGTGTACAACCAGAAGATTGTCGAGTTTGATGGAAGGAAGCCAAGAATGACGAAGCTCATGTTGTGAATGATGGGAAGGCCCTCGGTAAGGTTAACTGTGACTTATCTCTCCACTCATTCGTTCTTTTCGGCGATTTGACGCCGTGTGTGACGACTGTGGGTACCGACGGCCCTTTCACCGCCATTTCTGCTGGTTCCAACGACCACAACCTCCTAGTCGGTGGTTGGGAGCCTTGGTCTTGTGTTGTTTATGTGCATGGGTTGCTGCCATGAGTTGAATGCGTAAATATGGGTGTTATTTAGCTAGAAACCCACCGCCACCACCTCATGGTGGTGGTTGCCATCATTTTCTACCACCACCAGCCACCGAGAAGGGTGGTTGTGTGTGTTTCTTTGTGTGTGTGAGCGTGTATTTAATGGGTGCGAAGTGGTGTATAGAATTTTGGCCGGAAGCATCATCACCACCATTGAAAATGGTGGTTGTCACCGCCTGCCGTCATGTGCCGCCGCTGACCACCACTGCCCGAGGTGGCAGTGGGTGGTGCCCGACCTACTAGAACCCTAATGGACCTAAAAGTTTAATGTTGGACTTGGTTGGCATGTGTTTGGGTTAGAAACCCTAATTGGGGTTAAGAAAAACCCTAATTTTGGGTTTTTTGGTTTGGAACTATTGGGACCCGCATTATGGGCCATTGGAATTGAAATTTGAATTATGCCCAATTACACTGTGTGATTAACCTAGTATATTGATGGGCTTAATGGATTAATTCCTTAATGGGTTAAGTGTTTCTAATTAACCCTAATTGTCATTTCATGTGAAAACCCTAATTATGTTGGGTTTTGAGTTGGGCCTAGATGTCTGGACTCTTGATGGGCCAACTATTAACAAGTATAATGACTAGAATACTTGGATTGGGCTTTAGGAAAAGGCCCATTGGACAGGTTTGGGCGTAATTGGGAAAATTGGGCCATAGATGGACCATAACTGGGCCTTGATGATTATGAGCTATTGGACCATTGGATTGCCAAGTGTTCAGACCAGAATAAATGGTTGGGCCTCAAGGTAAGACCATGTCAGGGGTTTGGACCCAATTTGGAAAATTGGGCCATAGTTGGGCCTTGGTTGATTATTTGATTTTTGGGCTTTTGGAGTATGAGTTTGGGCCTTAATCTTGGACCAAGCTAGGTTAGAGGTAAAATGGTCCTTTTACCCTAAGTGGGGATTTTAGAGTTATGTATTAGAAGCCCAAATAGTTAATTGGGCTTTGTTTTGATGTTGACAACTTGGAGATCTGTCAGGCAGTAGCCTGAGATTTATTCGCGGGACTTCAGCAGTACGAGGTGAGTTTCCTTCAGTAGGATGGGTCTAAAGCACCAAGGTCGACCCATATATGTGATATGTTAGCAGCTGAGTGTGGGCGGGGCCCATATCTCATTATTGTCAGAGTATAGATATCAGTCAGATTGTTGGATTGCTATACTTGTTGTCTGTGTGATACTTGTATGTGTTGTTTATGTATGTGAGTGTGGGTAGGGCCCGTATCTCATTATTATTCGAGTGTGGGTGGGGGGAAAATCTCGTAGTATTATTTGAGTATAGATATGTGACTGCTTGATGGGAATAGATATACTTGTTGTCTGTGTGATACTTGTATGCATGTTAGTAGAGGAGTGTGGACGAGGCTCGAATCTCGTAGACAGCGGAGCGTGGGTGGGTCCCAAATCTCCTATACAACGGAGTATGGGTGGGGCCCGAATCTCCAAGACAACGAAGTGTGGGCGGGGCCCAAATCTCCTAGATAGCGGAGTGTTGGCGAGGCCCGAATCTCCCTGAGAGTGGGCGGAGTTCATATCTCCTAGTTGCATGTTATGTTTATGATATGTGGTAGTTTGGGGAGACTCACTAAGCTTCGTGCTTATAGTTTTCAGATTTGGTTTTAGGTACTTTGGTTTTCAAAAGAGGAGCTTGGAATGATTGTAGTGTACACACCATTTGCTCAGCCTGGGATGTTTATACTCTGATATTTTGACAGATGTTATGATACACGACTTATGATTTTCATATGATGAATGATACTTATGGTTTTATTAATGACTTTAAAATGAAATTTTTGGTCTGTATTTTTGGGATGTCTCAAGTTGGTATCAAAGCCTTAGTTTGAGGGAATCGGGCACACTCTCGGGTGTGTCTGAAATAAAACTGAGGACTTGGTATGAAAATTTTCAAAATGAAATCATTTTTATAAAAAGAATTTAGAAAAGACAAAATAATTTGAAAAGACAAAAGAACTTTGAAAAGAGAAAAGGGTGTGGTGCATTCAATCAGCTGAGCTCAAGTAAGTACTCCCAAATTACCCATATAAGTTTATGTTATGATATGTATATCAACTTGATGAGAACTGCATGCTAGATTAGGACTAAGGATTTAGGAAGGATGCCTTATGTGCCTATTATATGTGTATCAGCTTTATGAATTTCATGCTAGTACAGATTAGTCAGTATGATGGCCTGATTAGTATATGCTTGATTATGTTTACTTAACGCTCGAATGCTGCTTGCTTTGTGCTTTTAGGAGTTTTAGTTTTCTTTTACTAATTAGTAAACGAATATGTTAAGTTACATATTGCAAGGACTAAATAATTTCAGAAGGTTAGGTCTAGCTCTATTTCACAGCTCTTGTTTGAGTCCAACCGTTGTAAGGTAGGATCTCTCATTTGAAGAATTATCTAGTCTGAGTGATATGTAATGGTATTTGCGAGCTAGTTAGGTGGAGATAGCAGAGACTTCTTATGCAGTTGATGGCAGAGAGTGGAATAGTGATTACCCTAGGGCAAGCCTAGGATGAGAGTAGTGCGTGAAGCATTAGTAGTAGAAGGGACTTGGTGAAGTCAAGGCAGATCTTGAGGAAAGTACGGATAGATGTGGAAGGTAGTATGGGCTCGTACTACTGAAAGCAGAGGATCCGTACTCGAATCAAGGAAGGCTGAGATGAATCCAGGGAACTTGTGGCGTGTGAGATCCCTTGGGTTATGATGAGTATTCTGATGATTGTTATGGTATATTTACGAGTATGGTGACGCTAAGTGGTAGACCAGATGGCAGGTCTGGTGTCGACGAGGGATCAGGCTCAAGCTTATGAGTCGGGCAGCTAGACGACAAGATTAGGGAGTTCATCTCCTCTAAGAGTATCCACAGTATCACCTATCAGGTTCCTGTGATCTTCGGTATGATCAAGGAGGGAATTTTAGAGATTTGTGATGAGAGGTTGAGTGCATTCTGCACTGAGATATCAGTCATGATAGGGGCGCGTACGTTGATGTATCGATAATTTAGAGCTTGGGAAGCTCCAAATTATCATGGGGGTTAGGGATCCCATTGCTAGCAACAGATGGTTGGCAGATATCGCCAACGCTTTTCGTTCCAGCTATTGTCTCGAAAGGATACAAGATCCGACTTACTTTCTGTCTCCTGAAGTATAGAGCACGCGATTGATAGGAAGAGGTTGGTAGTAAGTTGAGTAATGAAGCGGTTGATGCTATGTCATGGGATGTTTTTTCGACCAGATTCCGGGCGGAGTTGCCCCGACAAGTGAGGTGCAAAAGTTGGCGCAAGAGTTGTTGGATCTCCAACAGACGACTGAGACTATGGCTGGGATCACTACCAAGTTGCGGGAGAGAGCTTACTTGGTACCCCAGTATGCAACAGATGAGGAAATGAAAAAGGTAAGGTATCAGGACATATTCAGAATGATAGTAGGGAGATCGTGAGTATCTCTGGGTGCAAGACCCTCAATGATATGACTTTCACATCACGAGAACGAGATATTTGAAGTTTTTGAGCATTCTAACACTCCTATGGTGTACATGCAACCCTAGATGCCTTGGATCTATGTTTTCTCTATTATACATGCAAACTTTCAATTTTCCAAGGCATCATCCTAACTAGCATACTATGGAGTATATACACTACAAAAATCTAGTTAGGTGACTTACCTTTGTTGTAGCTTTGAAACCTTAAGCCTTTAAGAGCCTAGCACCCCAAGTGTGATGCCTCAAATGCTTCACACAACACCACCAACAATGGAGGACTTGAGAAGAGATTGTCTTGCAAACAAAAAATCGGCTAGCCCTCTTGTATCTCACTTAAGTGCCGATTTGGTAGCCATGAGGTTTCTTATATAGTGTGACACAACTAGGGTTACACCATGCAAACCCTAATGTGCATGACTTCCCACATTCCTTAGGCTCCATGGGTTTTAGCCTCCATGGAGTATCCATGGGTCACCACATGGGTTTAGCCCAACATAAAGAACTATGGATCGTAAGCCCACTTTATAAGAATGAATGATTTACACTATCAATCCCCGTATATTTAATTAGTCTCTTTTGATTACAAGATTAATACCAAACTAATTTTTGATCAATACTAATTAAATAATATGATTTCATATGAATATATTAGAACTTATAATATATTAATAAATCATAAATAACCTCTTCTCAATTGTCCATCATTCAAATTGTTCCGGTGTCATGCAACCCAAATGGACCATGCTACTCTCGGGTCAAGTGCATACCAATTATAGTTATGGGCTTAGACACTGAATCCAACAGTCTCTCACTTGGATAAGTCTAATAACTATAACTACAAGTACGACTTAAAACACCAACTAGAAATCGTAGCTCTTAAAAGCCTCTGTCGAACTGAGACACTCCATTTTAGATAAGTGATCATATAATCCTTTGTTCTTAAGATATTAGCCGGAAAAATACATGGAACAACGTCATACTTATTGTCCAACAGTTTGTTTCCCGAATTCCGATTTGTTTTAACATAGAACTTAATTGAACACATCAATTTAGTTCTGACCAGGCTCGGCACATAAGTCAAAACAAAATCATCGAGGGGCCCAAGATATTGCTTTTAGTCCTCCAAGGACTAAAAGGAACATATAAACTTCGACTCATATGCTTGTACTAACTACTCATCAAATTGTACACAACAACACATTTTATAGCATCAAGTTACTGAAGCGGTTTCGTATTATCAATGCACAACCAACTCATAGTCAACAACTCATATCTCTTGGTTTGAAGACTTATATGATATTATCATCTCACGATCACTCGATATAAATTCCATGAAGTGATATAAGTGAGCGTGGGTTTAACCCAATACTCAGACCTTATGAGCACTCATGAATGTTGCAGCAAACTTTGCTATGTCTAATACAATTCAGACAAATCTACAAGCCAAATTCATGATAGTCTTGATTCAATACCTACTTCCAATGTATGATCGACTGTGGATAGTTTGAATAATATAATTATTCTGGAAGTCAAAACATGCAAAATGAAACAATAGTAAATGATTGACACAAGATAGTACCATACTAATAAATAAAAAACACCTTTTATTTAAACATCAAATGTCAATTACATTTCAACCATTACAAGTTTCGAAAGCTATCTAATCCTTAAAACTAATATCGTCCTTCAGCCCGATGCGCCTCGTATGCTGTAAGCGCTTAAACCTACTCAGTCCCTTCGTGATGGGATCTGTTGGGTTCTCCTCTCACGATACCCTCTTTTCTATGAGGAGTCCTTCTTCTGTTCGATGTCTTATGAAGTGATATTTTCCGTCGATGTGCCTGGATCTGCCTTGATCCCTTGGTTCCTTGGCTAAGGCAACTGCACTCTTGCTGTCACAGAAAATCTCCATAGGCTCCTTTATATCTGGTACAACTCCAACGTCTCCAATGAAGTTCTTCATCCATATATCCTCCTTCCCCACCTCGCTTGCTTCTATGTACTCTGATTTACACGTTGAATCAACTAATTTATCCTGCTTGGAACTTTTCCAAGTTATTGCTCCTCCATTCAGGGTAAAGACCCAACCCGACTGAGAGCGGAAATTATCTCTGTCGATCTGAAAGTTGGCGTCTCTCTACCCCACCACTCTCAAATAATCACTCCCACCGAGCGTAAGGACCTAGTCCTTAGTCCTCCGCAGGTACTTGAGAATGTTCTTTACTGCAGTCTAGTGAGCCTTGCCAGGATTCTATGGATATCTGCTGACCATGCTTAAAGCAAAGGCTACATCAGGGCGAGTACAAGTCATAGCATACATGATAGATCCAACCGCGGAAGCATATGGTATTCGACTCATCTCAGTTATCTCAACCTTTATACTCGGACTATGAGCCTTGCTCAGTTTGACATTGCTCTGGATCGGTATGTCACCTTTCTTGGAATCCTACATGCTGAATCTTTTCAACACCTTATCCAAGTAGGTACTTTGACTAAGTCTGGTTAGTCTCTTACTCCTGTCTCTCAATATCCTTATCCCCAAAATATAGACAGCTTCTCCGAGGTCCTTCATAGCGAAACACTTCCCAAGACAGGACTTAACTTCTGCAAGGTTGGGATGTCATTTCCGATGAGTAGTATGTTATCCACATACAATACTAAAAAACTAATTATGCTCCCACTAGCCTTGACATATACACAGGACTCATCATCGCTCCTCGAAAAGCCAAACTCTATGACTTTCTCATCGAAACGAAGATTCCATTTGTGAGATGCTTGTTTCAATCCATAAATGGATTTCTCAAGCTTACACACTTTATTAGGGTACTCTGCATTGACAAAACCCTTTGGCTGACTCATGTAAACATCCTCAACCAATTTTCCATTAAGGAAAGTGGTTTTGACATCTATTTGCCATATTTCATAATCATGAAATGCAGCTATGGCTAGCATAACCCTAATAGACTTAATCTTCGCTATTGGTGAGAAAGTCTCATCATAATCAACTCCCAGAGTTTGAGTAAAGCCCTTCGCAACCAGCCACGCCTTATAAGTGTGTACTTTCTCATCCATGTCAGTCTTCTTCTTGAAGATCCATTTGCACCCGACTGTCTTACGACTCGGTACATTGTCAACCAAGTTCAAAACTTGATTGTCATACACGGACTGAATCTCGTTGTCCATCGCCTCTTTCCATTTAGCAGACTCGAGGCCTGCCATGGCTTCCTTGTAGTTGTTAGGTTCATCCAAATTTATTAGTGTGCTATCACTGATAAATGTATCACCCTCAGACGTTATATGAAAACCATATAACATAGGTGGAACACTAACTATACCAGAACGCCTTAGAGGTACAGACTTGTCAATCGACTGAATAGGAGTTTCCTCCTCAGGTTGATCGCTAGTGTTTGAGGTTCCTTCATCGCTTGACTCTTGAAGTTCTTCAAGGTCAATTTGCCTCCCATTGTCTCCTTCGCCTATGAGCTCTCTATCACGAAAGACTCCTCTCCTCACAATAAAGACAACATTGTCACTCGGTCTATAAAAGAGATAACCAAAGGATTTATGTGGGTAGCCGATGAAAATACACCGCTCACTACGAGGTTCGAGCTTGTCACGAGTCTCACGCCTCATGAAAGCCTCGCAACCCTAAACCTTGAGGTGGTCTAACGAGGGAGCTTTCCATGTCCACATCTCGTGAGGTGTTTTGGCACCCTTCTTAGTTGGGACTATATTAAGGATATGGGAGGCAGTCTCTAAGGCATACCCCCAGAATGAGATAGGTAACAAAGCTCGAATCATCATTGAATGAACCATGTCCAACAAGGTTCGATTGTGCCTCTCAGCCACACTATTAAGTTGTGGTGTTCTAAGAGGCGTCAATTGTGAAACAATCCCACATTCCTTAAGATAGTCAAGGAACTCGATACTAAGATACTCACCACCCCGATCGGATCGCAACATCTTTATCTTCCTGACCATCTGATTCTCCAATTCTTGCTTAAACTTTTTGAATTTCTCAAAGGCATCTGACTTATGCTTGATTAAGTAGACATAGCCATATCTGTTGTAATCATTAGTAAAAGCCACATAGAAGCGGTTAGCATCCCTTATGGCAATTCTAAATGGCCCACACATATCAGTGTTTATGAGATCCAACAAACCTTCACCCCTTTCACAAGTACCAGTGAAGGGTGATTTAGTCATCTTTCTAAGTAAACAAGATTCGCAAGTGTCATCCGAATTTAAGTCGAATGACTCCAAAATTCCATCCTTTTGGAGTTAGCCTATGCGCTTCTTGTTGACATGTCCAAGTCGACAGTGCCATAAGCATTCTTTATCCAATTCATTGGAAGAATCGATATGCAACACATTATTTCCTAAGTTGTCTACAACATTCATAGTTTCATACACACCATTACAAGGTAATGCTTTAAAAATAAAAAACACCATTATAATAAGCATTTATAGCACCAATTTCATTATCAAATGTAAAAGTATAACCTTGTTTGTACAAACCATGAAAGGAAATAATATTTCTCGCCATATCAGATGAGTAGCAACAATTATTCAAATCTATTTCTAACCCAATACTAAGCAATAAAGAGTAAACTACAATCTTGGTGACAGGTGAAACCTTCCTATTCCCCATGATTAAGTTTATCTTCTTGTGCTCCACATCCTTATTTCCTTTTAGGCCCTACACATCAGAACAAATGTGAAATCCACAACCTGTTTCAAGAACCCAAGAGTTAGAATGTGATGAGTTTTTAGATTGAATAGTATAAATACCTGCATTGGGTGGGTTTAACCTTCCCATCCTTGACATCCTGCAAGTATCTAGGGCAGCTTCACTTCTAGTTCCCTTTTTCATGATAGTAGAAACACTCTGCTTCCTTAGGATTGGAAGAAGGAGCAACAGAACCAGCCTTGGTCCCAATTGAAGAGGATCCATCAAGAGACTTTCCCTTGAGGCTCTTTGAGGGAGCCTTCCTCTTCTTCCCTTTCCCTTGTCGAATTTCCAAAACAGGGGTATTTGCGGTAGGAGTAGAAACAACAATTTTACCTTTGAGACCACTTTCGGTAGTCCTCAAAAGCCCTTGAAATTTGCTAAGTGTGACCTCCTCATTGTTCATATGATAGGTCATGCGGAACTGATCATAACATGGAGGAAAGGAGTGTGGAATGATATCTATAGCCAACTCCTCAGGAAAGTTCACATTCAACTTTAGCAATCGGTCCACAAACCTTTGACTTTTCTGCACGTGGCCCGTGATGGGTTCACCATCCTTCATCTTAGTTGTTATCATGGAAGAGATGATTTCATACCTCTCTTGACGAGCACTCTGATGGTATCTTTCCATCGGGTCCTCGTGCATCTCAAAAAGGTAGAAGTCCTCATAGGACTTTTGGATTTCAGTTGTCATGGTGGCCAACATGATACAAGACACCTTGGTGGCATCTTCTCATGAGTCCTAAATTCAGCGATCTCCTCAGGAGTAGCAGAAGACTCATCGATTTCCTTAAGTTCCTTGTCAAGGACATATTCCTTGTCCTCATAGCGAATGACCACCATGATGTTCCTAATCCAATCATTGAAGTTGGAACCATCGAAGATGACTCTCCCACACAAGTTCATGAGAGAAAAGGATCCAGTAGGGTTTGAGCCAGAAGCAGTGTTGGAAGACATCTGAAAAGAAATACAGACAAAGTTTAGATTAGACAAAGAGTCCTCAATATAAAACCCAAAATGAAATATTAAGGCTAGGACCCAACAAAATATTTTACAAATTAGAAGAGGGATGTTGTAATCTAACTAGCAAAATATTTAAAGGTAGGTAAATGACGATTTACCAATTTCCACCATGAAAAGCGAAATTGTTTTTAAGTTTTAATTGGATTGAAATTCCTAGATCCTTTTAGATTCATTGAACAATTCAATGGCATGTTTAAATCTCGATTATGCCCTTCAGTTTTGTGACTGGGATACCGATGATCATAAACAAGGTGTAAATAACTATGCAAAATATGCTTGGTACTCTCGACTTTATTACCCAATCAATGTGTCGGTTAACCACACACGCTCTATTGATCTTATGATAAGCATGGAGCCAACCTTTGCCACCCTTACTAATCCAAGTTGTAAAGTGTCGGTTAACCACTCACGCTCCATTAACGACTTGGCAAGGTGCAAAGTGCAATTTTCATGGATTTTTATCACACACACTCTATTGATCTTATGATAAAAATCAATATGTTGGTTAACCACTCACGCTCCATTAACGGCTTGGCAAGGTGCAAAGTGCAATTTTCATGGATTAGCATCAATTTCACATTTTCCTAAAGTAACTAAGATTGGGAATTTATAAAAGGTTTAGTTACTTTATTACTATCATTATACTTAATGATACTTATAGTCCTATCCTACCCGTTCGGCTAACGACCCTCCACCAGTCAAGGAAGCGGCGAGTGAGAGTGGACACCCATTAAACTGCCATTTTATAGGCAGTAACGTTATACCCCCTTATCAACCGGCTTCGTGAATGAGGCCTACTAACAGTAAGACTTACTTGACCTTATATATATATATATATATATATATATATATATATATATATATATATATATATATATATTAAACTTATAATACTATAAAGTATAAGGGTTAAATTTTAAACTTTTAAAATTCTAAGGTTTGGAAATAAAGTATGCAAAAGTGTAACTTTAAAAATTCCAAAACTTGAGGGAAAGCTTTGAAACATGTCAAAACTTTTCATTTCCATAACATATGAGTTTAATGATCTCTTAAAAGAAAAAACTTTCATCTTCCATAACTTGAGGACAAGTTATGGAGTCCATTAAAAGCATTTAACCAATTATTTTAATTAACACAATAATCAAATAATCCATACATGATTCAATTAAACTCATATGAACAAGATAATTTAAATCAAACAAATTTCATGAAATTAGCCTAATCATATAAACTAATACAAAACATGAGACTTTGACAATTATCTTTGAAATTGGATAAGCACAATCATTACCACATCAAAAATAGGTTTATTTGTTCAAAAACAGTTTAGGGTAATGATTCTAGTCCAATTCTGGCTTTAAAACTCGAAATTCTGCATTCTGGAGCACCAACTCGTCGATTGCATGAACTGACTCGGCGAGTTGGTCAGTTTTTAGGGTGGACCCGACGAGTGTGTCAGTGGACTCAGCGAGTTCACTGTCCAGAAAGCAAAAAAATGATTTTTCCAAGCTTTGAAAACAAGTAGCATCAAGTATAATGGAAAACAAACCTGGCTCGAATACCACTAAAGGGTTTTGAGCATTCTAACACTCCTATAGTGTACATGCAACCCTAGATGCCTTGAATCTATGTTTTCTCTATTATACATGCAAACTTTCCATTTTCCAAGACATCATCCTAACTAGCATACTATGGAGTATATATGTCACACCCCCGAACCTGGACAACAGAAACGTCCGGAGGAGGATGACTTTGTGTACAGTATCATAATAATTGAATATAATGAAGCATAGCAACCAAACATCATACATTAGAAACACACACTTACATAGTTTACATATTGAACTTGCTCATCAGTTACACAAAAGTAAGAAAGTAAAATTTCTTGAAGTTGCACCACTTGATCTCCTAGTCGAACTTATTACATGTTACTGGATTCCTGAGAATACAAGTCGTTTTGAAAAGCGTTAACTAAAAAGTTGGTGAGTTCATAAGCAGTTTTGTATAAAAATGGTTTTTGTACTTGTTTAGAATAGTTTTCATAGCGCTTTCAGAAATCCAATATTTTCTAATAAGGAAATGGTTTGAAATATTTGTGTTTGATCTTATATTAATGCATGTGTGTTAATGTTTACGAAAATAGAAAGAGAATGATTTCCAGACAACCCGGTGTTGTCTGCAATAGATAATGCTTAAATCTCAACCCCAGTGGTTGAGTACCGGTGTTTATAGATTGTCGTTTTATCAAAAAGAAGGTTTCCCATTTTATCCCAAAAAGAAAATAGAACGGTTTCCCGTAAATCTTATAACATTAATTCCTCTAAGTGAGTCGTTATAACCATACTAAATAATGACAATTTCGCCTGTCTTTGCGTCTTTGGGACGCCGATGGAATAGGATAAGGTTTTTGTCACCCTAGACTGGCCTAGTCTAACTGTAGCGAACAACTCAGGTGTGGGGTGTCACCCCCGTATAGATCTATACACAAACTCTTGTTTTCCCTCCAGGAAACTCTGGTTATAACTACAGGCTACGATTGTACACTCAAAGGTGCCAATCGACAGGTCTCACTAGATCCTTAATCGAAAATTTACACGGAAAAGAAAGAAGAACACATATAAAACTCATTCTCAGGCCCAATAAACATGTAAGTGGACCACTAAGGCCCACTATACGTATCTATTATTTCCAGGCACAAAAGGAATATGAATGTCTACCCTGAGCCCAAAATACATGTAAAAGGACACTAAGGCCCACTAAACATGTATATTATTTCCAGGCCTAAAAAGGGTATGAATATCGTTTTAAACCCGTTTGTTATTGTGTTATTTATTTTAGCTTGATTATTTACAAAGTTGATATAAAAAGCCAACTTTTTGTAAAAATGACGTTCTTGGCCCAATAAGCCACAAAGAGCTCAATTAAGGCCCAATTATAGTAAAAATAACACTTTAGCCATCATTTTATTCAAAACTTGTGTTTTTGACTAGTTTGTGGTAAAAACAACATTTTAAACCCATTTTTGTCAAAAATATCATTTTGGCTTGATTTTTGTGAAATACACATTTTTCTGGTTTTTGGCTTTTCTGACCTAGTTGTTGAAAAATTTGTAGAAAAATTATCGTAAGTCGAAATTTGGATCCGTAAATTCTGGAAGTTTGGAAATTTTGTCTATTTTATTCACAATTTTTCTCATACTTTTTATTGGCCTCTAAAAAGTGTGAAATTTCTCACCTTCACAGGTTGGTCCGAAATTATTTCAAATCTGATAGGCAGTTTTGTAAAATTTGCCAAAAATAGTAGAAAACTCATATGAAAACGTGAGAGTAGTCATTTTAAAGGTAATAACCTGAAATTTTTGCATGTAAAACAGTTTTGAAAAATATTACCATTAAGGTGGTCAAAACAGTTCTATATTGGACTAAAACTTTTCTGTCAAGGGCTGATTTTTGAGTTTAAGTTATCTAAGTTTGTTCATAACACTTGTTTTTGCTATTTTAAGTGGATAAATCCCAAATCTAAAAGTTTACAAGTATTATATGTGAGGACACATACTTTTCTTAAGGTTTATATGAAGATCCAAGTGATAAACTTCATTATCAAGTAAAGATCTAAAAGTTAAACACATAAACATGCATATATACATAGATCTAACACAAAAGCACTTGTATTCTCCCCCAAAAACATTATAAAACCGAAAACAAGGGGGTATGAACTCACCTTGGGGGTTTTTGAGATGTAGATGAAGAAGAAGATGATGAAACTTTGAACCTAGCTTGAGTTCTTGATGAGATTTGTGTAGTTTGGGTGTTCTAAGAGTATAATCACGAAATTTAGAGTGGTTTTGAGGAATGATCTTAACATAAGAAGGAATAAACAACTTGTGTGTGAAGTAAACTTACCAAGTTATGATCTTTGATGAGAAATCTTGGATGAACACTCTTAACCACGAAATTTTTGGAGGAAATATGAGAGAGCACTTGAAGATTAGAGAGAAAGGATGATGGGAGTGAAGTTTGAAGTGAAGAATGAGAGTTATAGAGAGAGTGGTTGAGAGGTAGAGAGATGGAGAGAAGAGAGAGAGAAGGGTTGACTTCTATGATGTGAAGTGCTTGGTTACATGGAAGATAAATGCTTGGTTACATGATGTACATTTGTGAGGTGACATGCTTAGATAAATCACCCTTTTCTCTTTTTTTTGATGGGCCAACCAACCCAAGAGGGTCCTCGGCCCAAAAGAGTGGCCCAATAAGGGTAGTTTCAATTTTTGGTTCGACCCAATAAGGATTCTCGGTCCACTATAATTCTTTGAAGGATTCTTGGTCCATTTAAGGGGTTTTTGGGTTAAGAATTCTTGGGTTAAAGCCTAAAGATGATTGGATTTGACTTATTGGATCGAGTTTTGGGCTTATACAAGGAGATTATATTGTTTATGGATTCACATCTTATCCTAATTTTGCCAGTTGTGACAATATACACTACAAAAATCTAGTTAGATGACTTACCATTGTTGTAGCTTTGAAACCTTAAGCCTTTAAGAGCCTAGCATCCCAAGTGTGATGCCTCAAATGCTTCACACAACACCACCAACAATGGAGGACTTGAGAAGAGATTGTCTTGCACACACAAAATCGGCTAGCCCTCTTGTATCTCACTTAAGTGCCGATTTTGGTAGCCATAAGGTTTCTTCTATAGTGTGACACAACTAGGGTTACACCATGCAAACCCTAATGTGCATGACTTTCCACATTCCTTAGGCTCCATGGGTTTAAACCTCCATGGAGTATCCATGGGTCACCACATGGGTTTAGCTCAACATAAAGAACTATGGATCATAAGCCCACTTTATAAGAATGAATGATTTACACAATCAATCCCCATATATTTAATTAGTCTCTTTTGATCACAAGATTAATTCCAAACTAATTCTTGATCAATACTAATTAAATAATATGATTTCATATGAATATATTAGAACTTATAATATATTAATAAATCATAAATAACCTCAGCTCAATTGTCCATCCTTCAAATTGTTTTGGTGTCATGCAACCCAAATGGACCATGCTACTCTCGGGTCAAGTACATAGCAATTATAGTTATGGGCTTTGAACTAAATCCAAAAATATTGAATTAGAGCACATTTGGAAGAGGGAACCAAATCAATGCTTATATTGAAGGGTCCCATGAGGAGACCCAAGATTTCAGATCAGCTTTTGAGAGGCCAGCAGGGCCAAATTCGGTGCAGCACTTGCGGGAAACTGCACGGTAGAGCCTTTAGTTCCAAGGGTTTGAGCAAGTGTAACTTTGGGTTATCCTCTTTTTGTGTTTGAATTATATTTTCGAGAGACGTCATATGCCAATTGCATACCGAGAATTCTTAGCAGATAGCGAAAGATCATTTCCCTAATTTCGGGATTGGGAGAGTACATCGTCATCTTGGTTTACTCCAAGACTGAGGAGCGGCACGAGGAGCACCTAATGGGGGTGCTAGAGACTCTGATGCGGGAGAGACTTTATACAAAGTTCTCCAAATGTGAGTTTTGGTTGCGCGAGGTGCCATTTCTTGGGCATATTGTCAACCAGAAAGGTATACTAGTCGATTCGGCCAAGATAGAAGACGTGATGCAGTGGGAGATTCCGAGGTCTCCAACTGAGATTTGGAGTTTCCTAGGTCTAGCGGTTTACTACTGGAGAATTATTCGGGACTTGTCCAAGATTGCAGTTCCTTTGACCCGACTGACCAAGAAGTCGGTGACCTTTTGTTGGGGGCCTAAGCAGCATGCAGCCTTCGAGACTCTCAGACAGCGGTTGTGCGAGACACCGATTCTCACCCTGCCAGAGGGTGTAGATGATTTCTTGGTTTACTGTGATGCTTCGAGCACGGGCATAGGTGCGGTACTGATGCAACAAGGTCACGTGATAGTAGGCCATAGGGAATCAGGTTGGGGATTCCAGTCAAGACATGAGTTCAGTTGAGTGTTAGGTCAAGCGTTGTTAGACTGTGGGATAGCTGTATCAATATAAGTCTGAATGATACAAAACACCCCCTGACTTCTAAAATTCTTTTCAAAATAAATCCCAAAATTACACTTTATCCCCCAAAACTCCAAATCATGACATTTAACTCCCTGAAATCAACACTCCGATAAATATCATGGATTTTTGGGCTACTATTCATTTATTAATCTTTATCTATTTGTTTATTAATAAATAGGATGTTACAACTCTCCCCCACTTAAATTAGATTTTGTCCTCAAAATCATTCCTTACACGCTAGACAACTTGAACGACATGGCCTCAATCCCGAACATAACCTAGCCTTTCCAAGGCAACCAAAACCATCCCTCGCATGGTTCTAAAACCCGAAGATAAAAGAATTCCTTGCCTTATGATCACATTACTCAATCTGAGCTTTGTAGTCTGGAGATGGTCTGACTCCTCGACAGACCGTCCGTATTGAATCATTATTGTTGAACCCACTCCACTCATCTCTCAACTGGCTACTCAACTTCTGATAACTCGAGGTTCCTACTAGGAAATAGAATCACAGACCCAATTATCCTTGTAGATCACTTATACTTGGCCAAGGCTCAGATAATTCCATTGTGAGTGACTTAGCATAACCCAATCAATCTGCTACCCATCCATACCTGAAATTCTAAAACACTAATACTAATACTGCCAAAACACTGAAACTGCCCGAAACAGCAGGCTGCCACATGGCTGATTTCCAAAATCTACCAAGACCTCCTGGTCTCAATTTGTTCACCAGTCATCTGAAATACCGGGTTCCGGTCCGATTTCGGAGTCAAAGGACTCCCACATAGTCGCGTCACACAATTTCCGAATGAATCCTTGTTTGTCAACAGTTTCCATTAGTTACCTTGCCATTATGGCTCTAACGACCTCCTGATCCACCCGATCGGTTCCATACGTCAAATCCTAATGTCACCCAAGTGTTTGTTACATGGCCAATGGTAATCTTATATCACAAACGACCTTATACGGTCCATTTCTTCCATGTTTCCATAACTGCAGTGGTGCTCCGACAGTCTTATCCCTGGCTCCACCGGGTCTAATCCCTCTGGGGAAATCCATAAACCAATCTGTGGATTTTCCATGCCCTTACTGCTACACCCGAACTGGTGGGTACTACTGTTCCTTACGCGATCTAACAACACTCTCATGCTATCTACCAACCTAGTGAATATTACGGCCACACCCACAGTCTTACAACACTCTAGCATTATGTACCAACCTTGTGAATGTTACGGCTACACTCGCAGACTTACAACACTCTAACACTATCTGGCAGCTAGTGAATGCTACAGCTATCCCGCAGTCTAACAACACTTTCCATACTGGGTCTCCTAGACAGTGGGGTGTGGGCGGGGCCTAGTTTAATCTTAGCTCTCATTGATTCGAGTACGGATCCTCCGCTTTCAGTAGTATGGGCCCATACTACCTTCTACATCTATCTGTACTTTCCTCAAGGATTGCTTTGACCTCACCAAGTCCCTTTCACTTCTACTGTTCTCCGTGCTAATCTCATCCTAGGCTTACTCTAGGGTAATCTCTGACCCACTCTCCACCATCAGTTGCATAAGAAGTCCCCGCTATCTCTCCCTAACTAGCTCACGAATACCATTACATATTAATAAGACCAGATAATTCTTCGAATGAGAAGTCCTACCCTACAACGGTTAGACTCAAACGAGAGCTGCGAAATAGGGCTAAACCTAACCTTCTGAAATATTTAGTCCTCGTAATATGTAACTTAACGTATTCATTTACTAGCTAATTAAAGATAACTAGGACTCCAAAAAGCACAAAGTAAGCATAATTCGGGCATTGAGTAACCAAAACCAAGCATATCCTAATCAGGCCATCATATCACCGACTAATCAGCACTATAATGCAATTCAATAAGCACATACAACAGGCACGTAAGGCATCCTCGTAGATCCTTATCCCTAATCATGTAATTCTCATACACATACATTAGGCATACAAGGCATCCTACCTAGATCCTTAGCCCTATTCAAGCATGCAATTCTTATAATCATATCATATATTGTAGCAAACATGTATGGTATCTTGGGGAAACTTACTTGAGCTCGGCCGATAGCACACATCACACTCCTTATTCTTTCTCAAAACTCTTAATTTTAATTTTTAGAAAAATTGTTTTCATTGTAAATATTTCTAAAACCCTCGATTTGAGTCCATATATCCCCCGAAGCTGTGTCCGAATCCCTCAAACCAAGGCTCTTGTACCAACTTGTAACATCCCAAAATTAAAGACCAAAAATTCATTTTTAATTTATTAATTATAAAACCATCATGATAAAACATCCATAGTATCAACTCATATCAAAACCAATGTATCAATAGTCAAAACATGTCATGATAAAACAACATCAGAGTATAACTCCTAAATATCTCATGTGCGGAAAATGTAGTGTGATGCGCCGCGATCATGTCGGCTCCTTTCCCTTCGAAAAGGAAGTACCAGAAACAAAAAATGAAAACTGCAAGCACAAAGCTTAGTGAGTTCCCCCATCATACCACATACCATATAATAACACAGTGCCTAGCATATCCGGGTGTTGGCCTACCCCTTCGGTCTCTTTCAACCGGTAACTGCCTAGCATATCAGGGTGTTGACCTACCCATTCGGTCTCTTTCAACCAGTAACTGCCAAGCATATCTGGGTGATGGCCTACCCCTTCGGTCTCTTTTAACCGGTAACAATAACTATTTCACCACTATTACTAACACATATCATCCTAGTACATAAACACATAAGTCACATACTGCCTAGCATATATGGGTGCTAGCCTACCCCTTCGGTCCTTTCGACCGGTAACGGGTTCTATTACACCCTTCCTACCACTATCACATAATAACATAGCATACTAGCACATAAAGCATAAAAGATATTGGCATACCATACAATTATCACAAAGATAATCATATCTATTATAATCAGCTACTAGTGGGCCAACATTGGTGCCTTCGACAAACTTCTATTAGAAGTTAACTCACCTCAAATGTTGTAAAGTAGTTGGACAATCATCGGCTCTGAAATCAACCCCACTCAAACTCCTACACATAAAATATTTCCTTTTATTACCCTTTCATACTCATGACCTCTTAATGGTCAACTTTGGTCAAAGTCAAAGTCAATATTCTCGTCAAAGTCAACATTATGGCCAAAGTTAACATTCCGAGTTGACTCAACTCGCCGAGTTCCATAAATCATAAAACCCTGAAATCGTGATCCAACTCGTCGAGTTCTTTCATGAAGTCGTCGAGTTCCTCCCTATCAACAAAATCGGGACTTCTCCAATCAACCCATTGAGTCTATCCTTGAACTCGTCGAGTTCTTCCTTTTACAGAATCGGGATACTTCGACCCAACTCATCAAGTTCTTTAGTATGTTAAGCTTTCTTAATGTATTAAGACATTATTCTTTGAATCTAAGTCATGTATTCCAAATCTGGGTCGAATACACATCTAGAAGGGTAAAGTTTAAGACTTTACCAACTAAGACCTGTCCTATTAGAAATAAGCTCTAACCCTAACTCAAAATGGCTTACATCCGACTCCAAAAGCCATCAAAACTTCAAGATAAGCCAAAGGGTCATAGATGTGAACTCTAGGGACAGTTTGGTCACGTAAATTTCCTATCTTTACTTGCATGCATGGTCCACTTGGTTCAAAAGGACAAAAAAATGGTATACAAGTTGCACGGGACCTCCATGGCCATAAAGTTGGCACCTTTATGCCATGAAGTCCCCTAAATACCCTAGATCTAAAGGGTTTTCCCACATTGGACGTCCAAGTCCCAAAAACCAACATACTTAGATCAAAACATGGAGAGAACATCCTAAAACTAGATCTTAACATACTATAGACAAGATAGGAGCTATATACCTTAGATGGACTAGAAATGAAGCTCAACTTCTGGATCTACTCTCCTCCTACACGTCCTTGCTCCTTCTTCAAGTATCTTCTTCTTCAAAATCACAAAGAATGCACAAAAATGGCTCAAAACTCTCAAAAGTGAATTAGGGTTTCATGGCAAGGGTTTGGGACAATGGAGGATGTAAATGAGGCCAGCTTATAGGGGTTAAGGTGTTTAAATAGAGTGAAAAACCCTGAAATTTAGGGTTTCATTATGCCAGTCCTACTCGTCAAGTAGACTTCTTAACCCGCGCCCCAATCCATCTCTACTCAATGAGTTTGGGGCCTCTAACTCGTCGAGTTTCTATACAAAAATGAATAAATTATGAATTAAATACATACCAAGACCGGGCATTACAAAGTTCATGAATATACTTATGTTGATGAATGACCGTTCCTCCATTGGTTTTATTGAACTCCAACCTCAGAAAATACCCAACGTTTCCCAAATCCTTTGTTAGAAATGTGTCATTTAAAAACTTCTCTAGTGATGTTATTTCAACAAGATTATCATTTGTTTTCAGAATATCATCCACATATACAACAATGATAACAATTGAATTGCTATCTTTCTTTAAGACCAATGAATAATCGTTTGGAGAATGATGATAACCTCTTGATTGTAGATCATTTATCAATTTAGCATACCATTGTCTTGATGTATGCTTTAACCCATACAAGGATTTGTTGAGTTTACAAACCAACGAAGGTGAATCAATTGTTAATCCAATAGGAACTGTAACACCCATAAAATTTATGCCAAATTTAAACTTTTAATACTAACAAAAGAGTCAAATAGTAATTGTTTTTACAAAACATTTCCAATTCATTTATCATCAGAGTGTCCCGAAATAGATCATGAGGATGAGGAGCCGTACGGTCATGCCTTCGCCTTCCCTCGCTCTCCTGAAGTACCTGAAACAATAAACTGAAAAGTGTAAGCCCGAGGGCTTAGTGAGCTACCCCCAAAATACCAATACCACACTGGCAGAACCATATCCATAACGATCAATCAAACAACATGCATACTGGGCCATTGGCCGGACTAGTCCGCCCTACTGGGCCTACAATCTATCTGAATCTATCCCGAGCCTTCGGCATGACTGGTCCGCCGCGTGGGCCTACAGTCTCCCTGGACCACTCAGAGGGTGTGTTGGCCTTCAACACAAAGTAGGACCGCCTCAACCCAACCAACAAGCAACTAACCATGTACGCATACTATCATATACTAGCATGTACACATAGCAAACATATCTATCTCATTGACCATCAATCAAAGAGTTCACTCATAGCTAGAGTATCGACCTAACCGGTCACTAACCAACCAATGCTCACGGATCATAAAAGCATAACATACTATCTATCCTGATTCCGATCCTCTAAATCAGAATCTTATGCAGCATACCATAACTATCGATCTCTAGTATAACAACCATCCTAACAGTATAAATTACAGCAAAGCAATAACATAACACCCATCCTAAACCGGGATGAAATCTAACATGGCAATAACGAAGCAACCATCCTAACCTAGGATGTAAGTTGATATGTGTATTTTTATATATATTTTTATACATTATATCTTAATATTTTGGCCTTTATTATTCTCTTTTAGAACTAAAAAGTACTCATAATGCTTTAAATTATGTTTTGCAGCTATTCGTTGTCGATTAAGCACAAAAGAAAAGACTGAAGCGAAAATCGGGCTTAGAAGCTAAAAGAAAGGAAAATGCTGGAGGAGCATTTACGCCCTGCGTAATTCACACGTATGCCAAGCGTAAAGGCTAAATTAGAGTTACGCCCCGCGTAATGGTTGGTATCAGATAACTCCAATCGCGTATAAATCTTTAGTACGCCCAGCGTAATCCGACTTAAGCCCAGCATACGTAAGTCGGTTACAAGGGTTATAAAATTCGATTATTAGCTAACCAGAAGCGGGGATTCAACTTCCAACCTAATTTAGTCGATATTAAACTTCTGTTAAGCCGTTTTGAGGGTCTAGAAGGCGGCCGGAAGGCCGTTAAGCTAACGGGAGCTAAGATCGGAAGGATTGGAGAGCGGATACATGTCGATAATCATATGGGTTGTTAATGTGACCATGTTTAGAATTCCATTGTGTTACTATTTTGTATTTAGTTTCTGATTTAGGTGTAAAAACCTTTTACTTTGCGTTTATGATTGAATGAAACCTTGGTTATTAGACTAATTGCTATATTGAATTGTTTGTTTATGTTTAATTTATCTTGCCAAGCTTGTTAAAAGATCCTTACGTGTTAATGATAGTTATTTGCTGTTAATTATTAAGTAAATTAAGTTGTATGAACATCTTCTTGATTGCTTGTTGCTTATGATTTTGATGACCATCGAGATTATAAGTCTAGGAATAACGAATGTGAAACTAGGATTAACTTGGGAATAAGTAAGTTAATGTGTGAGCCTTGTTTGATGACCATCAACAAGAGGTTAAATTGAATTAGTAATTTGATTAACTATTATTACAAGTCTTGCTTGATACGAGCTGAACACTAGGAAGCATGTTAGTTTAATCAACTAATCACTGTTTAAATTGACTTGTTTACTAAAGGATTGGTTGTAGTGAACGCGAATCTAATCATTTTAGGAATCGGTGAACATGAATAAATGAATTTGTGTATGCAATTGTCTATGTTTTTAAGGTGTAATTAATCTAAACCAAAGTACCTGAAGAGATTTGTTTTCCTGTTAGTTTATCGAGAGTTGTTAATTAATTGTTTATTTGAGAATTATTAAATTACTTCTTCTTTTCGTGTGACCTATAATCAAATATTTTAAATTAATTCACCACCGTTCCCTGTGATCGACACCCGACTTACCTAAGCTATACTGTAATCTGACTAGGTACACTGCCTATAAGTGCATAGTTAGTCTACGTTTGTTAGGTTATAAATATTAAAATTAGTGGGTACTTTTGTGCACATCAAGTTTTTGGCGCCGTTGCCGGGGAACGGTTTGTCATTAATTTAGTTTATTTGCTTATTTGTTATTTGTTTATAGTTAGTTTAGTAAGTTTTTATTTTAGAGTTTATTTTCGATGATATCATTTCACTTGTCGGGAAGGTTCTTGTTGTTATTTGCAGGAATTTGGGATTGTACACATTGCTTGACTTTACTTTTTGCATGGGTTTCGGGAATGCAAGCGATTAGGGAATTTTTGACCTGCTTAGCCTACTATTTTTTTGAATTGTCCAACTCAATCCATGAGGCGTAGTATAGCAAGGCGTATTGTGGTGGTTAAGTGGAAGACCGAGCTCTTGTTGTTCTTGACTAGTTAGGTCACTTCTTGTTTCGCTTTTAGTTAAAGGTGCGAAGAAAACAAAGGAAATATTCTAACAGGTCCCGAAATTGGTTGTTTTCGCAAACCAATTCTTGCGTGCAAAGGTTTTTGATCAACCATTGTTGTTTGATCTTGACAAAGACAAGTGATTATGACGTCTCATTTTTTTTATGTCACTCATCGGGAAGTCATCAGTTGTTGAAGCAATTAAAAAGAAAAAATTAATTAATTATAATTATAAGTCCCTAAATTAATTAGTTAAAAGAAAGGAATTTCAATTAAGAAAAAGGAAATGTTTCAGTTAAGATTACGCCCAGCGTAATTTTAATCTACGCCAAGCGTAATAAACCACGGATCGCGGATGGACTTTTCACGGAGTTGGGGTACGCCCAGCGTAACCTTGTTTTACGCCCAACGTAAATCAGCGACAGGTTTTATCTGTTTACCCTTTTATTTTTTTTATTCTTTCAAAATCTCCTCTCTTCCGCATACGCTGTGACGAACAAGCTCTCAAAAGATTTTCGATTGTTCTTCGTTTCTTGTCAAATTCGACACACAAGTATGTTTTTCGGGTACTCAATGGTTTGGATTTGAGTTTAAATCGATGGAATTAGCTACATAGTACCTTTGTTCGAAATCTAGGGTTTATACATTTCTTGAATTAGGGCCGATTTCACAAATGTATGTTTTGATTAGGGCTTGAATAGACCGATTTCTATCAGTAAACTAAACTTTAGTACCTAATTTGGTCTTAATCCCGTGATAGACCCATCATTTTGAGCTCGGGGACGGACGCTAAGCATAACCCCTGTTGACATCGATTCTTGAATGCCCCAATGAAGTTTTCCCTATGTAGCGTTTGCTAATCTTGATAAGATAAGGAACGAGCAGGGGAATGATTCATATTTTTAAGGGTGGTCCCGTTTTTTTTCTATTGTCTTGGACCATGCAGCTGTATGCTCGATATGCCCCCCTTGTGTTTGCCCCTGTTATGTTTATTACTTGCAGATTTGCTTAATTTAAAAATTTTGATATGGGTTATGACCTTAGAACAAGCGGGGGTACAGATTCATAAACCTGGACGTACGCCCAGCGTATGCTGGATGTACGCCCAGCGTAAAGACCAAGTCCATGACCATTATTTTGGTTTAAAAAATTGTTAATGTTGTTATATTTTGTCTGGTTTTGTGTCTATTTATGCAGATTATGGCCCGAAGAACTCAAAGGACCAACCCACCCGAGGACGTGACCGGTCATCGTTTCTTACAATTTCTGCAAACTTTAAACGATGCAACCCGGACACGTTATGTCACCAATTTGAGTCTATTGCTCACCAAGGAGATCAATATAGCACCATCATTCGACTAGGAATTGGCGACCCGGACTGGACTTGCTGCACTGATCCAAGATTTTTTGCAATACACGCACTTGGACGCGAGTGGAGTGCATTTGTTCGTATGTCAGGGATGGGCACGATTGTTCAGGATCCAGGAGCCTGTTTATCGGGAATTTTTGCTGGAGTTTTACGCTACAGTTTCCTATGACCCTAGGAAGGCACCCAATGATAGGACAACCTTTGCCTTTAGACTGGAGGGTGTGAGCCGGGAATGCAGTGTGATAGAGCTTGCGACTCGAGTGGGGATATATACAGTAGATGAGACGAGGAGTGTCTGCTTCCCGGCATTCCTTGCTGATTGTCTCATAGACCGGCCCGATGACTATAACGAAAACACTTTTTGGGCCGAGATTACGGGAGGAGTTTATATGCCATCTACTGCACGGGGGAGGATGATTCGGTTTACTACATACAGACCGCTGCACCGTTTGATTTCCATGTCTCTCACGCATCATAAGAACATTGAGAGAGTGCCTTCGACCGACTTGTATTTCCCGTGGGTGCTTGTTACTCCAGGGAGGCACCTGAACCTTCCAGTTGCTTTAGCTGCATATTTGGGACGGAGGGCCAGGGGACTTCGGGAGGATAGCCCGATTTGCGGAGGGCATTTTATCACGCGATTAGCCCGATCATATCAGTTGTTGACACGAGAGATCACGAGATCGATGGTGTTTCATGATATGAGGCCGATGAGCCTTCAGTTGTTGGAGTCGATGTGTGTACTCGAGCGGGGTAGAGATGGTGTCTTGCGGGTACGAGCAGATGATCTTGCGGACGAGGAGGGTGTCGTCGAGCCACAGCCGAGACAGGTCCAACGACATAGACCTGCTCCTCGGGGAGCGCAGCAGGGACCTGAGCCGGAGATTGATATGCGTTACCTAGCTCAGGGCATTGACCGTCTTGACATGAGGGTTCATAACCTTAGCGAGTATGTTGCACATGTGGACATGCAACAGCAGTGGTATGGGGATGCCTTGACCGCATTCTTCGCCCACCAGGGGTTTCAGTACTCGGTTCCCTACCCTCCACCATTCCAGCCACGACATGATGGGGCCGGTATTTCTGGGACACAGCAGCATGATGATGGAGATTATGAGTGATTTAATTATCCTTTTTATTTCTATTTTTGTTATTTTTAGTCTATTTTATTTTGTGTTGCTTAGTGTTAGTATTTTTATTTGGTATGTAATTAAGTTTAATTTAGGCTGTTTATTTTTGTTTTACTTTTGTTTTCCATGTTGATGCTCTTTGGTTGTTTAGATCTCTGCAGAATTTTTGCCCTTAGAAAGCTGGCAGTAAGTTTAGCAGCTAGGTCCGACTGTTGCTAGAGAGAGCCGTGTGAGAGTTCGGAGAGTATAGTCAAGACCCACAATTTGTCATAAGTGTGGGGTGCATATTGATTTCGTGAGAGATTATTTCAAAGATTGGCATTTTTACGATATTTTATCTCCTATTGTATGGATGAGTTGTTCCCACACCATAGAGTTTTATTTCGACGCGAGGAAGAAGTATCATCCCTGCTGCCACGACATGGTTGACACTTTCCTATGTTGTGGGGGATTTTTTTGTTCATCACGAGAAGAGGATGCCATTCTTGAAGACACGACGTGGTCGACACTTTCCCACGTCATGGTTATTACACATTGCATTTATTTGCAATATTTTGCACCACATTTTTTTTAAGTCGGCAGTCTTGATTTTATTTTTCGGCAAATTCAGAAGCAGCAGTTCCAGTTTTCAGTCTTTCAGCAATATTTGAAGCAACTTGTAGCAGCCCCATTCGATCTCGCCACACTACCCAGGGAAGTTTGTTCCTTTTTCTCCTTTTTATGTTCTTAATTCGTTTTAGCATATAATGAGGGCATTGTATGAAATAAGTGTGGGGTAAGGGGTCGGTAATAGTAAATTATAAAAATAAAATAATAGTTTGGAAATTGCTAGATTTAGGAAATTTAAAAATTTATAAACTTGAAATAATAGTATAATTTAGAAAAATCTAGTGATAATTTAAATTTTTGCTAATATTGTATGAGATGATCCGATGAGAACTCAAATGTTTAGTTGAGCCAATATACGTTATAGTGCATTTGTGGCCTCCCATATTTTAGTGAAATCATGGAACAAAAACATAACCCCGCTTGGTTTGAGGGATGCAATATGTTTAGCAGCCTAAACCTGAAATGTATCCAGGAAAATTAATATCATTAACCAATAAAGGTTGAGGTTGAGCGCCTTTGCTTAAGCATGTAGGTTTTGAGTGAAAAAAAAGTGAGGTACATGTAAAAACAAGAGAAAGAATTGCAAGAAAAGTTTGAAGAATTTTGGAGCAAATAAAGTGAAGATCAAAAGATCAAAATTCAAAGAAATTTGAAAAGTTGAAGATACCAAAAATCAAACAACGAAGGTGGTGAATTCAAAGAAAATCAAAGATCAAATTATCAAGGAAGTGAAGAATTCCAAAAGAGCTCCATAGTGGTATCATAGATTGTAATTCTAGATTATGTATGCTTAGGTTGCTCAACTAAAAATACCTTGAGGATAAAGAGGTTTTCTGCGGATGGATTCGGAGGGTTGCATAAAATGAGCATTGTTCGGAAAAAGTGGGCGAGTGTTTATGAAGATTGTGAGTATTTAAAGTATGGGGGGTACTTTAGGAAAATTTTAGACACAAATACATGCGTTGCGGTCTTGGTATAATGGCTGAGTTTTAAATAGATTGTTTAGTACGATATTGGTAAAATAAAAGTAAATTTGCTTGGGGGCAAGCAAAGGCTAAGTGTGGGGTATTTTGATATGTGTATTTTTATACATTATATCTTAATATTTTGGCCTTTATTATTCTATTTTAGAACTAAAAAGTACTCATAATGCTTTAAATTATGTTTTGCAGCTATTCGTTGTCGATAAAGCACAAAAGAAAAGAGTGAAGCGGAAATCGGGCTTAGAAGCTAAAAGAAAGGAAAATGATGGAGGAGCATTTACGCCCCGTGTAATTCACACGTACGCCAAGCATAAAGGCTAAATTAGAGTTATGCCCAGCGTAATTCTTGATTACGCCCCGCGTAATGGTTGGTATCAGATAACTCCAATCGCGTATAAATCTTTAGTACGCCCAGCGTAATCCGACTTAAGCCCAGCGTACGTAAGTCGGTTACAAGGATTATAAAAGTCGATTATCAGCTAACCAGAAGCGGGGATTCAACTTCCAACCTAATTTAGTTGATATTAAACTTCTGTTAAGCCGTTTTGAGGGTCTAGAAGGCGGCCGGAAGGCCGTTAAGCTAACGGGAGCTAAGATCGGAAGGATTGGAGAGCGGATACATGTCGGTAATCATATGGGTTGTTAGCGTGACCATGTTTAGCATTCCATTGTGTTACTATTCTGTATTTAGTTTCTGATTTAGGTGTAAAAACCTTTTACTTTGCGTTTATGATTGAATGAAACCTTGATTATTAGACTAATTGCTATATTGAATTGTTTGTTTATGTTTAATTTATCTTGCCAAGCTTGTTAAAAGATCCTTATGTGTTAATGATAATTATTTGCTGTTAATTATTAAGTAAATTAAGTTGTATGAACATCTGCTTGATTGCTTGTTGCTTATGATTTTGATGACCATCGAGATTATAAGTCTAGGAATAACGAATGTGAAACTAGGATTAACATGGGAATAAGTAAGTTAATGTGTGAGCCTTGTTTGATGACCATCAACAAGAGGTTAAATTGAATTAGTAATTTGATTAACTATTATTACAAGTCTTGCTTGATACGAGCTGAACACTAGGAAGCATGTTAGTTTAATCAACTAATCACTGTTTAAATTGACTTGTTTGCTAAAGGATTAGTTGTAGTGAACGCGAATCTAATCATTTTAGGAATCGGTGAACATGAATAAATGAATTTGTGTATGCAATTGTCTATGTTTTTAAGGTGTAGTTAATCAAAACCAAAGTACCTGAAGAGATTTGTTTTCCTGTTAGTTAATCGAGAGTTGTTAATTAATTATTTATTTGAGAATTATTAAATTACTTCTTCTTTTCGTGTGACCTATAATCAAATATTTTAAATTAATTCACCACCGTTCCCTGTGATCGACACCCGACTTACCTAAGCTATACTGTAATCTGACTAGGTACACTGCCTATGATTATTCGTCATGATTTACTAAAGGTTTAGTAAATATGATTATACTTACAAGATTAAGTGTAATTCTGAATTGATTAAAGGGTTTAGATCAATAGCAGAACGAATAAGAAGAATCAAGTAGGCAAAAAGATAAAAGTTTCTTCATTCTAAGAAGAAGGGAGAGTACCTTTTATGCTTTATGATAGGTCTTAATGATTAAGAACCATATTTCAATTGATCCTCTAAATGAGTTTTAGTACAATTGTATGTCTAAGAAGAGGAATCAAGAATTGAAGAAATGGTTAAATCAAGAAGTCAATCATACTTCGTTCCAAAACAAGTCTTAGAGTTAAGATTGTGACAATGAGTGACAAGTATTAAAAGGTTTATAACATTCATCAAATGTGGAAAGTTGTGATGTCTTGGATAAGACAAAGACCAACTAGGACCAATTTATGAAGAGTTTGATAAAAACTACACTAACTCTTGAATATTTGTTTGTCAAGAAATGTTTATTGACAAGAGAATCTTATATGACAAGGAGTAAGTGGGAGTCTTAATGGTCTTGAAAGGTTTCAAGAACAAATCAAATAAACCTTATCGATCATCACTAGCACACGAGTTGAGGTTTTCAACCTATCGTGTTGACATTATTTTGTTTCTGTGCTGTTCCAATTGAGTTAATTATGCATGTGAGTTCTATGAGTTCTCATTTTGAACGCATAAAAGGCAAAGCACATTGATAGGAAAGGGTGAGCTGCTTAACTGCTTGGAAGACATGGTGGGCAGCTGTGCTACCATAAGGCAAGAAATCAAGATTAAGAAAGATCGGTCCATATGAGTTTGAATTTGTCGTAAACCTTAGTTTCAACAAATTCACATGGATAGGAACACATACACCGTCAACTCTAAGTGTCATAAGATTTCCTCCTTCATGAAAATGATTGTGAGGAAATGCTTTCACTAAGAAAGATTTAAGAAGATAGTGATTGTAAAATTGCATTCTCGAATTCGATTATGGTTACGGTATCCATTTCCATAATATGAATTGTGAGGTTTGGCAATTAGTCTTAATTGTTTAGACACACATATGAACTATCGAAGGCAAAGGTGTATAAGTTCAAGAAACCTTGATAAAAGATTATCAAAGCACTAAGTATTAGAAACATGAACTTAAGAAATTCAATAAGCATTGTTTTTCTGAAAGTTAAGATGTTTATGAATACATGTCGAAGCTAGTGGGAGCATAAGTGTTATGTTTTATAATAATCATCATGATAGTGGGAGCATAAATGTTATGATTGTATGATTATTAAGGCACGTATTGCAAGTTAGCAATATTAATTATAGAAAACAAGAGTTATACCTTGCAAAGTAGCAAGGGTTATAAAGTTGTTTTGCTATAATTAAGGGAGAGAATATTATGCTTCATTTCAAATCTAAAGGATTAGGCTGAGAAATGTTAATAAATTTAGTCAAAGGTACATAGTGTGTTCTTAAAATTTCGATTATGATTACGGCATTCCTCTTCACAATTCGAATTTTGAGAACATAACAAATAAAACATTGTGCGTCGTGTCCCATACGCTTCGGACATAGGATCGATTGCAGATGCTTTAATGTTTGACCATTCTAAAATTTTCCAAATGTCGAGCGCATTTATAGGGAAAAGGGACTAGAATTGGTTTTGACTAAAACAATTAAACAACTATCAAAGAACAATCCAAAGTTTGACGAGGATTGGTCGCTTGTGAGTAGTTAGAAGCATGGTATGGACCATATCGACATTATCATGAATAGAAAAGATTCTATTAAGAATGAGTTGTCATATGGAACATATGGAAGTGTGTCCATATTGGGAATTGAATATTGAGAAATCTATGACTAGATTAGAAACCTTTATGCAAAAGGATGTTTAAAGAATGTACTTTGAGTGAGAGACATCACGTCTATGGAATTGTCTTGTAACAATCTCCGATAGAGGACTTTGTAATATCATTGACAATAGTCTTTGTGACTTTGGTGCAGTGACATTACGAAAGGATCGTTGCATAAAATGTTAGAATCTAGCATATTCTATAAGTAGCAAGAATTTGATATTCTTTCACTTATGAAAAGGATTTGGAGTTGTGAAATGAGAATGATTGGAAATGTGTTCAATGTGATCTATTTCACAAAGTAAGAACCATAGGTAAACATTGTGTGCATGCTAGGAGCATGGGACAAGTGTAATAATTCAAGTAAGAAGTTGATTACCCGAAACGACAAATAATGAGTACTCGATATGGTGATAAATAAAAGATGCTTTATTTATGCTCAAAGGGTTGAGGCCATATGGGATTAGTATTATTCTTGTGTTTCACATTTGCATGTTTTGACTTCCAGAATAATTGAGTTTATTAAGAATAATCGAATTATTCGAACGGGCCACAGTCGTTCATATGTTGGAAGTAGATATGAATGAAGACTGTCGTGAATTGGTGTGTGGATTGTCTAAAAGAGTATTAGACATAAGCAAATGTTTGCTGCAACGTTCATGAGTGCTTATGAATATGAATTTGAGCATTGGATTAAACCCACGCTCACTTGGATCACTCCATGAATTGTATCACGAGTGATTGGTGAGACGATAACATCTTATATTCTTGAAACCGAGATGTGTGAGTTGTATCTTGCGAATCGGTTGCACATTGATAATATGTAAACACACTAGTAACTTGGTGTTATAAAACATATTGTTGTGTTTGATTCGGTGAGTAAGTGCAAGCAAGCATTGTATCAAAGTTTATCCGTTCCTTTTATCCAAGGTAGGATAAAAGCGATATCTTTGGGCCCCTCGATGATTTAGTGATGAAAAACGTAAATGCTCGGCCGGGCTAGGGCTAATTTGATTTGTTCAATTAGTCAGTCGTCATAAATCGGGAATCGAGATATAGTACAAAGAGAATGATTTGAAATCATATCTCATATGATATCTAGAATGGAGGAATATATGATCCCTTATCTAAGGACACGCGTATCTGATAGGATCAGAGTTGACAGCGGCTTTGGAAAGCTACGATTGCAAATCAGGATCTGAAGTCATACGTAGAATAGTTATTAGACTTATCCAAGTGGGAGACTGTTGGATTAGTGTCTAAGTCCATAACTATTTTGGTATGTACTTGACCCGATGGTGCATGGTCCTTTTGGGTTGTCTTCACCAAAACAACTTGATTGGAGAAATAAATAGAGAGAGAGGTTATTATGATTTATTAATATGTTATAAGAGTAATATATTAAAGGAGAAATCATATTTGTTTAATTAATATTGGTCAATAATTAATTAAGAATTAATTTTGTGATCAAGTGTAATTAATTAAACTAGAGGGGCTGAATTGTAATTATGTGATAGTTACAAAATAAGGTAAGGATTATCTTATTAATAGGTTGGACGAATTTAAGGTGATAAGGCCTTAGAATTCGACTAGGATAAGGGTTTTCAAGACTTATCTTATGGTTACTTGGTGGGCAAGCAACTAGATAAGGATAAGGACTAAAACCCTAATCTCTACACCTATATAAAGACCCCCCCCCAAGGCTCATGAATTCGTCCATGCCTTCCCAAGAGGTCCTAGAGACGAATTCTTATACCTCTCCTCTCTCTTTATACCTTCTCCATTTGCTCTTGGTGTTTGTAAGCCATTAGAGGAGTGACACTTGTGACTCTAAGCCTTCCAAAGTCAATTCAAGGAGGAATTGGGATTGTTATTGCTACATAACAATCAAGGTAATATGATAAACCTAATTATATGTTAATATCGATTTCCATATGCTAGAATTAGGGTTTATAGTCTTGGATTCAAAGCATGTACAATAGAGAAACCTAGATCCAAGCATTAGGGTTTGTATGAGCACATAGGATGTCTTATGACCAAAACCCATCACATAGTTAGTCTAAGTTTGTTAGGTTATAAATATTAAAATTAGTGGGTACTTTTGTGCACATCATAAGTCATAAAGGGTCGGCCTTGGTGTCGTAGACTCTATAGATATAGTGAGGATAACTCACCTCGCAGATGTCGATAGAAATGCAAACTCCAACTATCGGTTCACTTGACACCAGCTCCACCACCTATAACCATAGCACGATATACTCATAAGTTCTTACCCTTATGAGACACCCCATAACCTCTTAGAACTTCCTGATCAAGGTCAGAGTCCTCAGTCAAGGTCAACAGCCCATGTTGACCTCTACGTGCCGAGTGCACTCGACCACTCGCCGAGTTCATGGAGCACATTCCAACTCGCCGAGCCACCGGAGTGACTCGTCGAGTTCCTTCAAATCCCAATCGATCCTTAAGGGCCACCCGTCGAGTTTCCCTCCTACAACTCGACGGGTACACATGCAAGTCTATCCAAGGGACTCGCCGAGTTGTTCTTCAACTCGTCGAGTTTTATGGCGATCTTCATCGGACTCGCCGAGTCACCCTTGCGACTCGCTAAGTCCATTCAGTCCCCTTTCCATACAGATTTGTTTCGAGCCATGCAGCGGCTCCAAATCACAGATCCAAGCTTCTAGGGCAAACTTATCACGTAAAGTTGCAAACTTTACGTACATGCATGGCTATAAGGGCTCCAAAAGTCTATTTTAAGTTCTTAATGGAGCTTCTAGTCCAAGAGGGACTTCATCTACAACCAATACAACAACTTTATGACTCTAGCACCCAAGGAGGGTCCAGATCTGAAGTTACAACTTCATATCTAGTCTATAGCTCAACATCCCAACTTGAAAGTCCATAAAAAGCCCTAGAACTCTACAAGAGGATAGAAAAGGAAGTAAGAATGGCACTTTGATACCTTCAAAAGATGCTAGCTGAGGCAAAACCCATTTCCCCCCCCCCCCCCTTTCTTGCTTCAATTTCCTTTGCACTCTTAATTCCCTTTCTCCAAAATCCTCTCTTTCGAGCTTCAAAAAACTCCAAGGCACACACACACGAATTAGGGTTTATAAGGGCTCTCAAAGACTGTAAGGAAGCCCAAAGGAGGATGAGGCTCCTTTAAATAGGGCGCAAACCCTAGGATTTAGGGTTTCATCTGCCAGCTCCTACTCGTCGAGTCCCAATAGTGGACTCGCCGAGTAGGTCACTAAACACGCGTTCTCACCCCGCTGCTACTCGAAGAGTAGGTTGACCAACTCGTCGAGTAGAGCTTAATCCAGAAATTCATAATAAAGAAATACTTGAGGATCGGGGCATTACAATTATCCCCCACTTGAACTAGACTTCGTCCTCGAAGTCCGCTGAAGAAAACAATGTCGGGTAATGTTTGCGCATTTCCGCCTCCGGCTCCCACGTCCACTCGGATCCCCTCTGATGCTCCCACTGCACCTTTACTAAAGGTATTTCCTTGTTCCACAGAATCTTCTTCTTCTTTTCCAAGATAGTTACAAGCCTCTCCACATAGTTAAGGCGCTCATCGACCTGAATGTCATCCAACGATACCACTGCCTCCTGGTCCATGATGCACTTTCGCAATTGCGAAACATGAAATGTGTTGTGGATCTGGCTAAGTTCCTCCGGAAGCTCTAGCCTATAAGCCACCTTGCCAACCCTGACAACAATCTTGAACGGCCCAATGAATCAGGGACCCAATTTTCCCCTCTTCCTGAAATGGATCACACCCTTCCAGGGTGAGACCTTCAGGAGAACCATGTCACCCACCTGGAATTCCAACTCAGATCGGCGTCGGTAACCATAACTCTTCTGTCGACTCTAAGCGGTCTGTAGCCGCTGTCTAATTTGCTGTATCATCTCGGTAGTTTGCATAACTACCTCCGTCCGACCCATTACACTGTGCCCAACTTCGCCCTAACAGACTGGGGTCCTACACTTTCGCCCATACAACAGCTCAAAAGGCGGGGCACCAATACTGGAGTGATAGTTGTTGTTGTAGGCAAATTCCACAAGCGGTAGGTAGGAATCCCAACTCCCACCGAAATCGATGACGCACGCCCTCAACATATCTTCGAGGGTCTGAATGGTCTGTTCGCTCTGCCCATCAGTCTGCGGATGGAACGCTGTACTGAAATGCAGTCTCGTACCTAGTTTCTCGTGGAACTTCTGCCAGAAACGGGAAGTAAATCGGAAATCCCGGTCAGAAACTATGGAAACTGGAACCCCATGGAGAGAGACGATCTCGCAGACGTATAGGTCGGCCAACTTCTACGCCGACGAACTCTCCCGAATAGCTAGGAAATGGGCATTCTTGGTCAATCGATCCACGATGACCCATATAGCGTCGAATACCTTTCGGCAACTTTGTGACGAAATCCATCGTAATCCGTTCCCATTTCCACATGGTTATCTCCAGGGGCTGCAACTTACCATGCGGCCTCTGGTGCTCGGCCTTGACTATTCTGCAGGTCAAGCACCTCTCAACGTACCAAGCGATATCTCACTTCATACCAGGCCACCAATAACTCAAACTCAAATCTCGGTACATCTTGGTAGCCCCCGGGTGAATAGAAAAACGAGACTTATGAGCCTCCTCCATCACTGTCTGTCTAACTCCTCCGGTCATCGGAACCCAGACCCGACCATATCGGGTCAGTAGCCCGTGGATATCTTGAACAAACCGGGCGCTTTCGCCTTTAATCCTTTCTAATTTCCTGTTCTCCAGTTTCATACCCTCGATCTGAGCATCTCTGACCAAACCCACCAGCGGAGAATCCACCGCTATCCGCATACATCTGGCCGGGGTAGAAGACCCAACTGATTTATGGCTCAGGGCGTCCACGACCACATTCGCTTTACCAGGATGGTAAAGGATCTCACAATCATAGTCCTTGATTACATCCAGCCACCTGCGCTGCCTCATATTCAGGTCCGACTGATCCATAATGTGCCTCAAACTCTTGTGATCCGTGTATATGGTACAACGGACCCCGTACAGATAATGCCTCCAAATCTTGAGAGCGAATACCACTGCTCCCAACTCAAGATCGTGTGTGGGGTATCTCATCTCATGCGGCTTCAACTGCCGTGATGCATAAGCTATCACCCGCCCCCTCTGCATGAGGACTGCTCCCAATCCTGCGATGGACGCATCACAATATACCACGAAATCCTCCACTCCCTCGGGGAGTGTCAACATTGGTGCCTCGCATAACCGCTGACGGAGGGTCCCAAACGCCCTCTGCTGCTCCGGGCCCCACCGGAAGTCCACTCCCTTTCTCATTAGACGAGTGAGGGGTACAGCAACCTTGGAGAAATCACGAATGAATCTCCGATAATACCCTACTAAGCCCAGAAAACTCCTGATGTCTGAGTGAGATCTTGGAGCCTCCCACTGCATAACCACCTCCACCTTGGCCGGATCGACCAAAATCCCATCCTGGTTAACGAGATGTCCAAGGAACTGAACCTCCCGCAACCAGAACTCACACTTCGAGAACTTGGCATAAAGTCGTTCTCGTCGCAGCACCTCTAACAGCTCCCTGAGATGCTCCTCATGCTGGTCTCGGGTCTTGGAATACACCAAGATATCATCTATAAACACAATGACCGAGCGATCGAGCATCGGTATACAGACTCGGTTCATCAGATCCATGAACATTGCTGGCGCGTTGGTGAGTCCAAACGGCATCACCATGAACTCGTAATGACCATAACGACTCCAGAACGCGGTCTTCTCCACATCTTCCTCCCTCACCCTGACCTGGTGGTAACCTGATCTCAAATCAATCTTGGAAAACCAAGATGCACCCTGCAGCTGGTCGAAGAGGTCATCTATCCTCAGGAGCGGATAACGGTTCTTTACCGTTAACTTATTCAACTCCCTATAGTCAATGCACATCCTGTGCGAACCATCCTTCTTCCTGACGAAGAGGATCGGTGCTCCCCAGGGTGAGCTACTCGGACGCATAAACTGCTTACCCAACAGTTCCTGCAACTGAGATGACAACTCCTGCATCTCTGGCGGTGCCAAACGGTACGACGCCTTGGCGATAGGGGTCGCACCTGGCACTAGATCAATCCTAAACTCAACCTACCTCACCGGAGGCACTCAGGGTAACTCCTCCGGAAATACATCAGCAAACTCTCTAACCACAGGGACCTCTTAAACTGAGAGCTGCTCTCTAACCCGCGTATCTACCACATATGCCAAATAACTGGCACACCCGTGCTGAATATACTGTCGAGCCCTGGCCGCCGAACAGAACCTTGATCCCGACCTGGTGCCCTCACCATATACCACCAGTTCTCCCCCACTTGGGGTTCGAACCACCACCCGCTGACCCTCACAGTCGATCATGGCGCCAAAAAGGCTAAGCCAATCCATTCCCACAATCACGCATACATCCCCCATGGGGATAGGAATCAAATTTATCGGGAAAGACACTCCGAAAATCTCCAACTTGCATCCCCGGTAGACCGAAGAAGCAGAAATCCCGTGCTCGTTGGCGATCGAAACTCGCAACGGGCACTCAAGATCATCCATCAGCACACTGAACCCTCTAGAGAAGGTCTGAGATACGAACGACCGACTCGCCCCCGAGTCAAATAAAACCAAAGCAGGCAAAGAATTTACTAAAAACGTACCTGATCATAGGTACAACCAATAAGCATAACACAACTATAAAAACTGAGATAGAGAACAGAAACATACCAACAACCACATCTGGTGCTGTCTTGGCCTCCTCGGTCGTGAGTTGGAAGGCACGACCCTGAGCCTTCGGAGGCTCCAACTTGACTGGCCTCCCATCCCCAATCCTTCCAGTAGCTGGCGCGGAACCCTGCGCCGACTTGGCGGCGAGCTGCAGACAGTTGATCTTCACATGACCAACCTGATGACAATGGAAACAAATCCTCATATCTGTTGGAGGGGCGGACTGGCGACAGTCCCTAGCATAGTGCCCCTCCTTGCCACACCTGTGGCACCCTCCTCCTGCTCGACAAACCCATAAATGAGCCTTTCCACACTTTCTACAAGTGCGGCTCTAATGACCCTCGGACCGTGTATTAGCGGTTTTAGACTGCTTAGGTGCCGACTGAGACTGTGTCGGTGCCTGACGCTGCTCCTTCAGTTGCAGCTCTATTTCCAACTTACGCCGCCGCGCGGCTTCCTTTAGGTCCAGGAGGGTATCACATCGCTGAGTAGACACAAACTGTCGAATATCCGTCTAGAGCATACTCAGATAACGAGTCATCTGAGACTGCTCAGAAGCAAACTCCAAGCAAAACATAGCCCTCTCCGTGAACATACGGGTAATCTCCATCACAGACTCCCCATCCTGTCTCAAGGTCAAAAACTCCTGAGCAAGCCGCTCCCGTTCCACGCGCGGAACGTAGCGGGTGCGAAACATATCCCGGAACTGCTCCCAGGTAACAGCAGCCCTCTGATCATCAGTATACAACCCAGTCGTTAGCCTCCACTAGTCCTTCGCCCCAAGCCTCAGCAGGTTCAGGGCACACCTGACCTTTTGGTCAGCAGGACAGGAACACGTGAAGAAACATCCCTCCACGTCAGATAACCACCTCATAGCCCGAATAACATCCTGTATACCATCAAATTTCGGGGGCTTCGTATTGTCGAAGTCCCGGTACTGGAAAGCCATGTCGACTCCTCCTCCTCCATTCCCTGCAGCAGTTACAGCCGAAGTGGTTGCAGCGGTAGCAGTCTCTGCTAGAGCGGCATACTGCTCATCAAAGTACTCGATCATCGCGGTCTTAATCGACCCAAACATCTCTGGCAGCTGCGCTCGGAACGCAGCAACAATCTCATCGTGCATGATCTCCCAAATCCGGGCATCCAACTCCTCAGTCCCATCTAAACCATGGGCTCAGGTGCTATCGACACCTGTAATCCTCCGTCTCCTGACCTTGATCCTGATCCGGTCCCCGAAGCAACATGTCTCGTCTCCACCATACTGCAAACAAACTGAATGTCTCAAACAGATCATATAATGACGGAAGACCAATTACCCTAAACCCTAGGGGTTGTGACTTCCTTGATACGTGTATGGGTCTTGTGCTTTTAGTAGTATGGGCCCCTACTACCTTCCACACCTACCCATATTTGTGTCAAGTATCACCACAATGCCCTAAACTGTATTACATAATCTGCGCTCAACCCTAACTAACAGGGGACATCGCCTAACTAGTAACTGCTCCTGCAGTTCCGCACCTACTCACATATCCATGCAGCTTCCATCACCCCCTGTAGCGCTAGTGTACACTGGTTGCACATAGTGCTGGACCCGATAGACTTTCGAATATCCTATCCTACACTAAGGTCAAATCGGGCATTCTCAGGCTATAAGATCTTGACTATCCACAGCCGTGGTGCATACACTAAACATCTACAGTTATGATGTCAATCCCATATCAAAGAAACCCTAGGCTAATAAGTATCATACAATCAGGCCAATCTATCATGCGATTCCTGAAAATACCTAGCCTAGCACTAGCATGCTGTTCTAATCATATCAGAATATCAAATAATTGTATGGTATTTTGGGGCTTACTTACAAGCTCCGGCTGATCGTACCTTTTGCATCCTCCATCCTTTATTTTGAAAACCATTTTTAAAACTTATTTCCCAAAAATCTCCTCGGTTTGAGACTGGATTCACATGAGTGTTCCTCCAATTCGCTCAAACCAAGGCTCTGATACCAACTTGTAACACCCATAAAATTTACACCAAATTTAAACTTTTAATACTAACAAAAGAGTCAAATAGTAATTGTTTTTACAAAACATTTCCAATTCATTTATCATCAGAGTGTCCCAAAATAGATCATGAGGATGAGGAGCGGTACGGTCATGCATTCGCCTTCCCTCGCTCTCCTGAAGTACCTGAAACAATAAACTGAAAACTGTAAGCCCGAGGGCTTAGTGAGCTACCCCCAAAATACCAATACCACACTGGCAGAACCATAGTCATAACGATCAATCAAACAACATACACACTAGGCCATCGGCCGGACTGGTCCGCCCTACTGGGCCTACAGTCTATCTGAACCTATCCCGAGCCTTCGGCATGACTGGTCCACCGCGTGGGCCTATAGTCTCCCCGGACCTCTCAGAGGGTGTGTTGGCCTTCAGCACAAAGCAGGACCGTCTCAACCCAACCAACAAGCAGCTAACCATGTACGCATACTATCATATACTGGCATGTACACATAGCAAACATATCTATCTCATTGACCATCAATCAAAGAGTTCACTCATAGCTAGAGTATCGACCTAACAGGTCACTAACCAACCAATCCTCACGGATGATAAAAGCATAACATACTATCTATCCTGATTCCGATCCTATAGATCAGAATCTTATGCAGCATACCATAAATACCGATCTCTAGTATAACAACCATCCTAACAGTATAAATTCCAGCAAAGCAATAACATTACACCCATCCTAAACCAGGATGAAATCTAACATGGCAATAATGAAGCAACCATCCTAACCCAGGATGTAATTCATAAAGGGTCGGCCTTGGTGCCGTAGACCCTATAGATATAGTGAGGATAACTCACCTCGCAGATGTCGATAGAAATGCAAACTCCAACTATCGGATCACTTGACACTGGCTCCACCACCTATAACCATAGCACAATATACTCATAATTTCCTACCCTTATGAGACACCCCATAACCTCTTAGAACTTCCTGATCAAGGTCAGAGTCCTCAGTCAAGGTCAACAGCCCATGCTGACCTCTATGCGCCGAGTGCACTTGGCCACTCGCCGAGTTCATGGAGCACATTCCAACTCGTCGAGCCACCGAAGTGACTCTTCGAGTTCCTTCGAATCTCGATCGATCTGTAACGCCCATAGATCCGGGCTAGTCAATTTAGAGATGATAAGCATCAAAAATGACTCTTTGATGGAAGATTATTTAGAAGGATTAATATTAACCAAGTTGTAGTATATGTCACAAGGTTTCCGTGCATATAAAGAACGCCAAAATCTGAGTTATAACGAAGAAGTTCTGACGTGTCGAAGTTTCGCGACAGAACCGGCATGACCCAGTGCAACCCAGCGCGACGTAAATAGTGAATTTAAGGTAGATAGATATATATCCTTAGTGATCTAAAAGAGAGTTGAAGATGTCTTTGATAGTATTCCAACGATAAAAAGACAGACGAAAACGGAGTTCAGATGAAGGGGTTATGAATTTTGAACGGAGTTTTCCTGTCCCGGCCTACTAAAGATAATATGTAAGTAATATATTTATAATATATTAAAAATAAAGCCAAATTAGCCAATGGTGTCTAAACGAGAGTTGTAGAGCATAATTTCACCTACGCGTTGATATAAATAACGTTGAAAACGGAGTTCGTATGCGAAAGTTATGAATTTCTGAAGTTCGGGGCGCGAAACCCCAAAATTGTCAGATACCACGACGTGGCAAGCAGTGCCACGATGTGGCAAGTCTTCTAACACCTCCGGGAGTCCCCCAGATGAAAATTGCGATGACGCATGCAGTGACGACCAAGCCCACGACGTGGAAAAAGGTGTCACGACGTGGCAAGGGCAGATTTTGCCCTATAAATAGATTTGAAGGGCCAGCCGAGTTTGGTTGCTCATTCTCTCATCTCTCTCCCATATTACATCGTTTTACGTGCAATTTTAACCCCCGAAGCCCTGGTATCACCCCGAGACCCGAAGCAAGTCCCGAAGCCCAAAGATCCCGAGAAGAAAAGAGCTTCCGAGCCGAAGCTCTGCCCGCGAGAAACCCAGTGTGTGAAGTGATCCCGGTTTCACCGAAGAATACTACCATTGCAAGCCATAGTGTTGTCCGATCATCTTCTGATCAAGTGAGTGTGTGGTCACTTTCTTCTAACACATAAATATTAAGTATTTGCTATGAAATACGTGCTATGTGTTTATATATTGTTGTTTATTTGAGATGTTGGTGGAATGGATGAACTATATAGGTTTTAATGAGTTAAACTGTATATGTATTTTGTAACTACAAATATGTTGGGTAGGACATGGGTAGATGAGATCCGTGAGTATGGATCAAATCAAGAGATTAGTTTAGATCCGTGAGTATGGATCGGATCAAGAAGTTAGTTTTAGATCCGTGAGTAGGGATTAGACCAAGAGGTTAGTTCTAGATCCGGGAGTATGGATCAGGTAAAGAGATAAAACTTGTTATTAGTATGGGAGTATGGATTAAGACTAAGTTAATTGTCCCTAGTCCGGGAGTATGGATTGAGCACAGTTTTAGATCTGGGAGTATGGATCAGACCAATAGGTAAACTTGTTATTAATCCGGGAGTATGGATTAAGACATAGTTAATTGTCCCTAGTCCTGGAGTATGGATTGGACACAGTTTTAGATCCGGGAGTATGGATCAGACCAAGAGATTAGTTTAGATCTGGGAGTATGGATTAGACCAAGAGGTTAGTTTTAGGTCCGAGAGTATGGATCAGGTGGAGAGATTAGTTTAGATCCGTGAGTAGGGATTAGATAAAGAGGAAAAGTTTAGATATGAGAGTTTAGATCGTGGCGCTGTGAGGATCGATGGGGTGGAATAAGAGTTGCTTTTATATGGTGAAATTATATAATTTTGGATGTTCTATATATATTTATATGATATAACATTGTGGGATGAAAACCCTATATGCTCACCAGGCTCCCAAGCCTGACCCACTCAGTTTTCTTTGTATCACAGGTATCGATATGAAGATATATTTCACGGAGAGATTAAAGGAGATGTAAAATCTTTAGTGTAAATAATGTAAATTATGTTTATGATTATGTGTCTGTATCGGAACATTACATCCCGAGATTTTGTTATATAATGAAAATACATTTCTTTAAAGAAATGCTTTGATAAATCTTTATCATATTTGGGGAACAAATTGTGCAACTGTTTTCTTTAAAAGATTACTCTGATTTTAAAAACAAGCATAAACAAATCGGTCTTTTCTGGCCGTGAAAAATGGGGATGTCACACGATCCTTAAGGGCCACCCGTCGAGTTTCCCTCCTGCAACTCAACGGGTACACACGCAAGTCTATCCAAGGGAAAAGTCATCCGACTCGCCGAGTTGTTCTTCAACTCGTCGAGTTTTATGGCGATCTTCATTGGACTCGCCGAGTTGTTCATCCAACTCGCCGAGCTCAATGATCATCTTCATGGGACTCGCCGAGTCACCCTTGCGACTCGCCGAGTCCATTCAGTCCCTTTTCCATACAGATTTGTTTTGAGCCATGCAGTGGCTCCAAATCACAGATCCAAGCTTCTAGGGCATACTTATCACGTAAAGTTGCAAACTTTACGTACATGCATGGCTATAAGGGTTCCAAAAGTCTATTTTAAGTTCTTAATGGAGCTTCTAGTCCAAGAGGGACTTCATCTACAACCAATACAACAACTTTATGACTCTAGCACCCAAGGAGGGTCCAGATCTGAAGTTACAACTTCAGATCTAGCCTATAGCTCAACATCCCAACTTGAAAATCCATAAAAAGCCCTAGAACTCAACAAGAGGATAGAAAAGGAAGTAAGAATGGCACTTTGATACCTTCAAAAGATGCTAGCTGAGGCAAAACCCGTTTCCCCCTCCTTTCTTGCTTCAATTTCCTTTGCACTCTTAACTCCCTTCCTCCAAAATACTCTCTTCCAAGCTTCAAAACCACTCCAAGGCACACACACACGAATTAGGGTTTATAAGGGCTCTCAAAGACTGTAAGGAAGCCCAAAGGAGGCTGAGGCTCCTTTAAATAGGGCGCAAACCCTGGGATTTAGGGTTTCATCTGCCATCTCCTACACGCCGAGTCCCAATAGTGGACTCGCCGAGTAGGTCACTAAACATGCGTTCTCACCCCGCTGCTACTCGATGAGTAGGTTGACCAACTCGTCGAGTAGAGCTTAATCCAAAAATTCATAATAAAGAAATACCTGGGGATCGGAGCGTTACAGGCACTTTCTTGTAAACATCTTCGTGCAAGTCACCATGAAAAATGCATTGTTTACATCGAATTGTTGAATTTTCTATCCATTTTTCACCACAACAGAAATAATACACCTAATGGTATTAAATTTCACCAATGGCAAGAAATTTCCATGGTAGTTCACCCTTTCCTTTTGAGTAAAGCCATTTTGCTACTAGGCGTGCCTTATACCTCTTAATATAACCATTAGCTTTGAACTTTATTTTTTATACGCATCTGTATGAGATTGGTTTCTTTCCTTTAGTTAACTTAAAAAAATTCCATGTGTTCCCAATCGAGTGTATTGATAGTCGTCCTCAACGTGTTAATACATAGTAGAATAAATAAAGATTGTATGTCAACCCATAACCGAACTATGACACTACACTACAAGACTAGCTCCATAATCGAGTGTACAGATGTAACGCTTGGTTCCTGGTATGCATTTAACTCATTAATGTATTTATTTTGAAAAGGTAACTCGACGAGTTGGTGGCCCTGACTCGTCGAGTAGAGGACAGATTATACACGGGGTTCAAGATACCTACTCGACGAGTCAAGAGCCCTCGACTCGGAGAGGAGAGCGGTCTTAGTGAAACCCTAATTTTGGGGTTTTGCACCCTATTTAATCTCCTTAACTCCCACCCCTTGGCCTCATTTCCAGCCTCCATGTCCCAAACCATAATCCACGAAACCCTAGAGCTTTATTTGAAAGTGTTAGCCATTTTGAGTGATCTTTGTGTACTTTTGAAGCTTGTGGAAGAAGAAGAAGAAGATAGATAGCTGTAACGACCCAAATTTTCACGACCAAAAATTTTGTTTAAAAACATTACTTTAGAAAATATTAATAGCTAAAAACATCGTTTGATCAACCATAACATAAAGTGAACCATGTCTGAAAACCAAAACATACAACCAATCAAAATATCAGAGTACAAATCCCAGTGAAGCTCGTAAATGCGGAAACTAGAGAGTGTGTGTGTGTGACATGCTGCTACCGCACCGGCTCCTTTCCCCTAGCTGAGGAGGTACCTGAAACCAAAACTGAAAACCGTAAGCACAAAGCTTAGTGAGTTCCCCCATCGTACCACATACCATACAAAAACATAACATACTTACCGCCATGCTATTCTGGGGTGCCTGATTACCCGGTACGACCGTTCTGGGGTGCCGTCCTACCCGTGTCAAGCCATTCTGGGGTGCTGACTACCCATGTCAAGCCATTCTGGGGTGCTGACTACCCATCGGTCCTAACAACCGATCTTCGGGAACTAGTCCCCTCTTACTACCTTTATCTCATATAACATAACAAGCCAGCATGCAATCATATCATCACGTACTGTCAGACATATCTGGGGTGTCCGACCTACCCTTCGGTCCTAACAACCGAACTCTACAACTATCACATATACATATCATGCCAGCATACAACATATCAGGTAGTAGCAAACCTAGATGATATCACAAAGACAATCATCTAACATACAACTCCTGCTGGTGGGCCGGCATTGTGGCCGTAGACCCACCGCTACTGGAAGGTAACTCACCTCGAAGTAGCTGCTGATCTGATCGGGAACTGACTGCCTACTGCTGCTGCTGCTGCTCTGGAAATCCTCCGGCTGCAATTCCCACAACATACTCAATCAGACACTGCTCACTGACCTTTGGGTAAAATGACCATTTTACCCCTGACCATGCCCTAAGTCAAAGTCAGAGTCAACTCTCAGTTGACCCGACTCGCCGAGTTGGCTTTCCAACTCGCCGAGTCACCACCCAAACGATTGACCTGGATCCCGTTCCTACTCGTCGAGTTAGGCGACGACTTGACGAGTTCTCCTTCTAAACTGATATTCAAGTCCTTCATCCTACTCACCGAGTTGTATGAACAACTCGTTGAGTTCATCTTCATCCGATGAACACTTATGCTAAGACTCGCTGAGTTGTATGAACAACTCGCCGAGTCTGTTCTTGATCTAAGGAGATTGCCTTGAACTCGCCGAGTCAGGGCATTGACCCGCCAAGTACCTCCATAGATGAGTTCAACTTCCGACTCACTGAGTCACACCCCGTGACTCACTGCTCACTCGACACTACGAAAAGGGGACAAACTCGGAGACTCGCGAACAGACTCGCCGAGTCATATGAACGACTCGCCGAGTCGTTGCCATGAACCCACTAAATACACAGATTTGCTCTATTCCAGTCCATGCCATTCACAGATCTGGACTTCTAGGACACGAATCACACGTAAAGTTTCCAACTTTACGTGTGGATATTCACCAATATGGATTTTAGGGCTCAAAATGCCTCAAAAGGGTAGATCTAGGGTGAACAAGCAACATGGGGCCATAAAGCTAACAGATCTGAGCTCCTGGAGCTCAATCTTGCCTAGATCTAGAGGCCAAACATCTTATTACGACATATAATGCACATACAAGCTTGGGGATTTGTCCAAGAAAGACCTAAATTAAGTACTAAGCATAGAATCATGGGGAAAACGGGTTATACCTCAAAGGAACTGCTGGAAGAACACAATAATTCCTGGATGGCTTCCCTTCTTCTGGATCTACTTCCTTCCTCCTTCAAAACCTTCAAAAGCACACAACAAAGCTTCAATTCTTCAAAGAACAAGCATAAACGAGGGTTGGGAGCTCTGGGGAGAGAATGGGGGCTGGCCTGGGGCGGAGGTGTTGCTTAAATAGGGTGCAAACCCCTGAAACTTAGGGTTTCATCCAACAGCTGTGACTCGCCGAGTCCAGGATATGGACTCGCCGAGTCGACAACTTAAACGTGTCCCGGGTCCCGCATCTACTCGGCGAGTCGGACCTGTGACTCGCCGAGTCCAAGGCTAAAAGAAGAGAAATACTCAGATAAGATTTACGTACCAGGAATCAGGTGCTACAATAGCTCTATTAAGGAAGAGTAGATCCAGAAACTACACACCATTTGCTACATTTTCTGGTAATCAAGTTTCTATCTTGGCTATTAGTTCATTAGATCTCTTTATGTCCATCTTTATGAGGGTTTTTGGTCCAAGAATGATAGCTTTTGGAGAATGATCGAATCAAGTGGGTATTCTTCCATATCTAGGACTTAGAGGGGATGATATGACATAAAGGTGCAAACTTTATGCCATTGGATCCCCCATGCAAGCCATGGAGTGTCATATTGGCCTTTTTAGCCCCAAAAGGCCATGCATGTGGAAAAAGGTGGGAACTTTATGTGTCTAAGTAGTGTTAGGGGTTTAGATATGAGGTTGTAAGCTTTAGTTGGGTGTATGGATGACATAAGGACCAAGTTCTAGGTCTCAGGGAATTAGGGTTTGAGCTAAACCCTTTAAGAAGAGGTATTAATGGGTAAAGTTAGAAACTTTACCCTTAAAAGGACATTTTAAGGGTTTTTGTGAAGTATGAAGCTTGGATCTGCAGTATAGGGGCTTAATCCATTAAGATAGCCCAAACAAACTGGGGAACTCGGCGAGTCCAAAACGGGACTCGACGAGTTGAGTCGGGTTGTCCCGATCCTATGCCAGGTAGAGCTCAATGAGTCTGTGAAGGGACTCGACGAGTTGACTCAGTTGATCACGAGTCTGAATAGTTAGGAACTCGTTGAGTTAGGAGGTAACTCGACGAGTTGGGTCGACTAGGAGTTGACCTTGACTTTGACTTTGACCAAGACATTGACTTTGACCAGGGGTAAAATGGTCATTTTACCCTAAGAAGGATTATCATATTTTGGTTAAGTGTTATTGTAAAATTGATAGCCGGGGAGTCATTGGAGCAGCCTTCAGACACGAGATTTCACAACTAGCATACGAGGTGAGTTTCCTCCGATAGGAACGGGTCTAAGGCACCAAGGCCGGTCCGTTTAGTTAGTAGTAGTTCCAAACTACGGTCTGATGTCGGGCGGGGCCCGATGTAGGTTTATATGCTTTTTCGGATTTCGATCCGATGCCGGGGCGGTCCCCAGGAATGCTTGTATGCTTGATTTCATTGTGATTCTTGCATGTGTTGTACTTGTATGTTTTCGGACTTCGGTTTGATGCCAGGGCGGTCCTGAGGAATGTTAGCATGCTTCCGGACTACGGTACGATGCCGGGGGTGGGGGTGGGGGGAAGAATGTTTAAATGCTAATGATATATGCTTGGGTTTATGTGTATTATTTGATTGTGTGCACATGTATTCGAGATGTGCTTGATGTCGAGCGGGGCCCGATGTCGAATAAGGTTCGATGTTGGGCGGGGCCCGATGTCGGGAAAGCCGATGTCTAACCTAACTCGATGTAGCAGGGGCGGGGCCAAAGATATGTTTATGTGATATATGTATGGTATGTGGTAATTGGGGAGACTCATTAAGCTTCGTGCTTACAGTTTTCAGTTTTGGTTTCAGGTACTTCCACTAGCAAGGCGAAGAGCTCAGGATGACTGCATGGCACACACCACAGTTTTTGGCCTGAGAGGAATTACTCTGATTTTGACATATGATTTGTTACATTCACAGATATTATGATATTTTTGAGATACATGGTTTATGACTTTTATGTGATGGATGATATTGATGGTTTTTACTAATGAATAAAAACAATTTTTGGGCTATATTTTTGGGATGTTGCAACTGATAGTCGTTCTCAACGTTTTAATACGTAACAGAATAAATAAAACTGAATTTCAACGCCTATATCATCTCGTGAGACGACGGTTATAGCTAGCAACTCCAGGCGGGCGGTCGAACAATATAAGTCCAATAATATAAATCTTATACCTACCGTTCTTCGTTCCTCATAGATTAACAGTTATAAAAATAGAGGGTTTCACCAAGACACACAGTCTTAGTAAACCCAACAACATAGCCCAAATGTCTTAGGAAACGAAACTAACTCATATGGCTTTAGAAACAACATGGCATCTACAAGGAGACCCTGGAGTGTGGGATCCTAACAATGTTTCTAGACATCCTAGTCCTAAACCTCCTGTTATAAGATTGTTGAATACTTATAATCTTTTTGTTCTGGAATAATCTTTGATTGGAGTCTTTTAGTATTTGAGATTCATAAGACTTAAAGGATTTCCAAATTTTGCTGTCTCTTATGACAAAATTTGGCAGCATAACGAATGCCTTTATAAAATTTTCCAGGTTTCAACCAATGTGTAACCAACAATTTCCATGATATTTATAATTCACGTGATCAATACAATACAATATTTCGCAAATAATGACTCTCAAGTCTTTAAGTCGATCATGTTATTTATTGCAACAAAAACTCATAACGTAGTAAAAAATGAGTTATATTTCTATAATTAATATAAAAATATATTAATAAATTTTACATTCATTTTTACATAACTTATATATATTAAAAGTTTTTCAGTAACCTTAATTGTTAATCTTACGATTTCATAAATTTGACTTTTCTACCAAATATGACAATCTACTTTAATTTTATACGCGAATAATATTTTTGGCCATTTTTATATTTTTTTCATGCTTCCATGAAATACTTTAACTTATAAATATAAAATCATCATTTTTGTGACTTATAATATGAACTTGTGTTATTATAGCAATTTACTTAAAATCTTGTGATTTTTCAAAATAATTATATTTATATTTCACGTAAAGTATAAATATATCATCTTTTAACAATCTATTTTAACTTAATAGTTTATTGGTGATTTAACACATTTTTAGATTGCTATTTCATAAACTTTTGACCAATAATAAAGTGTGATGTTATTTTGTATATAAAACTTGAAAATCATCAAAACTTTAATAGACACGCATATATTCTCCCCCAAATATGAAAACCGTAAAAGATGGGCCGTAGAAACTCATCCTTGAAGTTTGAGCTCAATCTATGTTCGTTTCATGAAGCTTGACATGAGAACCCGCAAATTAACCATTCTTGAACCCTGAAACACTTTCAGGACTATTTTCTAACATTTTACACAAAAAGGATGGTTTTTGTAATGATTTAAATTAAAAGGGTTGTTTTTAAATCTTATAAAATAGATATAAGGCTGATTTGGTTATATTCTAAACAAATGGGGTCTGATTTGTAAGTACTTGAGCAAATGGGATAGGTTTTGATTGATTAATACAACCGAAGGGCTGTTTGGTTAAATTAGTACAAAAGTGGGGGCTGATCTAAAATAACTTGAACCAATGGGCTGATGTTTATCAATTAATAGAAGTGAGGGACTGCTTTTGGTCTTATAATACAAATGAAGGGCTGAATTGGTCCAGCACGCAAACACAAACGAAATGGGGTTTCTTTATCATCTGATTGATGAAGAAATAGTGAAATACTATCGAAGGCAGCAGAAGAACGAACTCGGTGAGGAGGGGTAGAGAGGTTGATCTCCGACGACCCTTTTGTGGGTTTGATTATCGTCACCGGCAACAGCAACCAAGGGGAAGAAGAACGGAATCGAAAGTTAACATTTAGGAACGTTTAGTAGCTCCGATCGGCAGGAAAAAAGAAGAAGAAGATGGTTTTCTAGTGGCTGTCGCTGTTGTCTGCGGCGGTGAGGGAGCTGCTTCGGCGGCTCCCTTGTTGTTTCTTCCTTTAGTCGCCGGTTTTAAACACAAAATGGAAGGAGAATGGTTGGATCGACATGAAAAGGAAGCAGCAATGAGTAGGGGAGAGACCGATCTCTGGCGCACCTTCAGCTTCGATTGGTCATCGTCTTCGTCTGATCAGTAAGGAAAACGAACAGGAGCGGTTAAAAGACTGGTCGCCGATGGATAGCAAGTAGCAACAGTCTTCGATCGAGGGGGTATTTGGGTGGTGTTTCTCAGCAACTCAATGGGGTATTTGGTTGTTCGATGTCGACGTGAAACAAAAATACAGAAGAAATTCAATTCCGGTATACGGAACTCCCATAGGAGTTTCACGATTAATCATTTAACTGGATCTAATTGGACAGATTTTACAAATTTGATTTTGGACAAGATTAAAAATGTCATAAAATTAAATAAAGTAATAGAACATAATAAAAAACGTGCTCACTAAGATTTTACGAGGTTCGTAGTTATCCCAAATGAAGCGGTGCATAGTTCGTTTCAGGAAAAATCAGATAAATACTGATTTTATGGCTTGGAAGAGACGCAACATTTCCATTCGATCTCTGTTTTCGACGTTCTTTATATCTACGAAAATTAGGAGAACATACTCTTTTCTAATTTATCATAAATTAGTCCTAGGTATACTTGATGCAAAAGTTTATTTTAAATGTCACAACTAGAATTAATTTTTGGTGATTTTCAATTCGATCCTTAACGGTAGACGGTTTGTTGAGCAGTTTGAGACATTCTGAAAGTAATTATGAATATAATATTTTTAATATACATTATAAACATGAAATTACACACATTTGGTCCTTAATACATAGCGGTTTGCGGTGGTTTGACCGCTAAAATCTGACCAATTTTTACCAATTGTTACAAATTCCACCAGCTCAACACTCCTATCTTCAATTGTCTGACATTGAAAATCATCTTATGTTTGTTGTTGCAGTCACAACTGTCGAATACCATCTCCATTTCGGAGATCCAGTTCATAACTTATATAGGCGTGGGGTTTTCAGATACGGTGGGTGGTTTGGCTGCCAAAAATTCCTTATACTTGCAACCATTTTCTTTATTCCGTTCCTCAGGGTCATCTCTCCTAATTACTTGGGGTTCCACTCGACCAACGGTCATTCTGTAGTTTCCCACCTCCGACTGTTCTTCATTCAGTCCAGGTTACACAATAGGTTCATCCCTATTATGTTGAAGTAGACGCCTTGCCTCTTCCACCTGACGATCCAACATCGCTTGTATCATTACCAACGTGATAGGTTCAGGTGCAAGGGAAACGATTGGTGCATGCCCAACCACATGTTACTCAGGATGTTGGTTTACCGTTTGCGTTTCCTAATCCACTGCGTGTTCTTACCATGACGTTCGATACACCAAAGCATACGTTCAGTGTACATTGACGAGAAATAAGATATGGAAAGCTATATGATAGACTTATCAATCTCCTTATTACTCCAAAAGTTATATGTCAATTCTAATATCGTAGTTAAATGTTTAGAAACCTGAACACATAAAATTTCCCTATCCGGACGGTAATAGACCATAGATCCGATCAAATAATAGTATCAAAGCATATAAAGCATCTTATAGCTATAACATAAATCATTTATCACATAAAATTAAGCAATTTAGGCATCTTTCCTAACATAAGCTAGTGCACGTGTCTATTCAGGCATACTTCTTAAATATAGCAGACACTCATCTCAAAATCATCGCTTAGAATTCTAAGCTAAATCTAGAGATCCTACAAATTCCTAGTTCGCTTAAACTAATGCTCTGATAGCAACTGTGACATCCCCAATTTCACAGCTAGAAAATACCTATTTATTTATGCTTATTTAAAACGAGAGTATCTTTTTTTTTTTTGAAGAATAATATTGTGGAATTTGTTTCCAAAAATATGATAAAGATATTTTTAAAGCATTTCCGAAGAAATGTATTTTATTCATATTAAAAACGTTAGGATGTAATCGTCAATATAGTACATAAGCATAAACGGAATAATACATGTCTTACAAGCATCTATTATTCTACTAGCCTATAATCCATAAATCTCTCATTTAATCATCACATATGTGCTCTCATGCCACTACCTATAATACAATAAACTGAGTGGGTCAGGCTTAGGATCCTGGTGAGCACATAGAGTTTTAAACCCACAGTAATTAAATTCTTTTAATTATATATTTTCATCAAATCATTCAACCCGATTAACCATTCTCGTTATCCTAACTTTTTGTCCCTAAGACATATAATTCAAGGGACCTATCCTAAGGATCATTTTCAGGATACACAATAATGCTTAGGGGATTCCTTAGCAATATATTGTTGGATTAGGTGTCTAAACCCATAAGTATAATTGGTATAAACATAAATTGATGGTAGCACAGTCATTTTGGGTTGTCATCAAACCTAACAACTGAATATGATAACTTTTAGAGAGAGAGAGAGAATGATTTATTAATTTATTAAATGGTTAATAAATTAATTAGAAATCAAAATAAATAATTTGTTAATATATTATGAGAATAATATATTAGATGGAAATAGTATTATTTAATTAATAATTAATCATAAATTAATTAGAAATAATTTTGGGATTAATTGGATTAATTAAAAATAAGTGGACTAAAGGTGACAATGTTCAATAGTTGAGCATTGAGGAATTCTAGAACCTCCCATAAAGAGGGGGAACGAAATCTAGAAGCCTTCTAGGGTTTCTTTGGGCTCTAAGGGTGCCTTAGATGCCTTAGGGAGGAAGTTAAGGGATTAGGGTTATCTTGGAGATACCTGCCTTATCCAACACCTTCCTAGACTCTTATATAAACCCTAAGGACTTGATATTTCATTCATGACTCTTCCAAGAGGATTAGGGCCGAAGTTTTTCTCTACACCTCTCTCTCTCTTCAAGATCCTTGGTTGTTAGGGTTTGTGTGTGAACCATTAGAGACGTGACACTTGTGGTGCTTGCTCCGAAAGGTTTTCAAGTAAGGATTCAAGATTGTTTACAAAAACAATCTTCGAGTTTAGTATTTCTTGTTCTTATGAGTTAGTTAGTTCATAGGAAAAGTTTTGTAGCCTAGGTTTCATTGCTTTACTTGAAAGACATAGATCAAACTAGGTTGCATGTGCCCTAATTAATTGAAATTGTTTTTTGATTATTTTCCGCTTATGGCATTGATCTTGTAACCTCCATAACCCATCAGTGGTATCAAAGTCTAGGGTTTTCTTTCTTGTATTTGCACATTGGTGAAGGGAAATATTCAGAAAAGTCCCAATATTTTGGGAAAATTTTAATAAAGTCCTAAAATTTATTTTTTGAATAGAAAAGTCTCGACTTTTTAACTTTTTGAATAAAAAAGCCCAAGAAACCAACTAATTTATTCACTTTAGTCCTTTTTGACATGTTCGGCAGGTCATCGGACCAAATCGTTAATTTTCCATTAGTTTCGTCATGTTATAGATATTCTTGAATCCACTGAACGGATGACTCATAAATTTCTTCATCCTTGGTCCAAAGCACCTGGTCTCAGAAGCGAGTTTCCGAAAACCAATTGGTCTCAGAAGCGATGTTCCGAACCACACATATTCGGATACCCCTGTCTCACCATTGTCACCCCTTTCTGAGACGTCGGACCGGTTTTCATATTTGATTCCTGAGTTTCAACTAATGGTTGCCAAGTGTCCTGATTCCATGCCTCCTCCGCCTCTGATACCCTGGACCTGAATTAGACCTTGGAACCCTTCCCTAGCGTCACCCATATTGTTGTTCAAATTCTGAACCACATTCCTCCTAACAATTGTGTTGTTGAGGAAATAATTTCGGCGACAACCGAACCTAACTCTGATAAATCGGATTTTGTCTGGGCATCTTTTAATAGTGACATAGAAGAAGAAATCTTAGTAGATTATTCATCTGACTCTTGTGTTTCTAATTCTCAAGTGATTTCAAAAACAACATTAGTGCCAATCAAACCTATGTTTAACAACCGATCTGCAGGCCAATATTCCAAGTCATCATCTGACTCCAGGAAGAAACATCATTAAATAGGAAAGATGTCGTCGATCCTAAGGTAGAAGCCAAAAATGCTATCAAAAAAGAAATTAGGTCAAGACATGACTCCAGATTCATTAAAAATTCTAAGAAGAAAGTATCTCAGACTATGAGCCCATCCACTAGGAACCACAACACATTTGTGCATGTTAAGATCCTTAAGAGGCCTTCTAATCCTCCTAGTTTGGTGGCTCAAAACAAAGTTGTCAGTCCCATTCCCAAAAAAACTGTTGTTGATACTCATCCCACAAATACTAACTCTTCTCGGGTAGTTTCCACTGTGTTCATTGCTAAATCTAATGGTACAATTTTCAAACTACAACAGCTTTTCAAACCAAATGTGCCATCAAAAGTAGCAACCAAAGAACGAGTTACCAAAAACACTATTACTCAAATAAATTTAAAAGATTCAAACCAAATTTTTGAGTGGAAAGTTAAAAATGCCAAAAACGAAACTACAACTCCAAGTGACATTGTGACTCCTACAACTTCAAAAACTGTTACTCCAAGAAAAATTGTTTCCAAACAACCTGTTGTTGAATATGATTTCTGGATCAATGAGAAGACCATGGTTTTCTGCTTCTTTCCAAAAGAATCTCGGAATAAACCTTCTAAGACATCCGTTGCTCAAAAGTCACAACATAAGTCCAAAGCCCGTGCCCAAGTCCCAAAATCTAACTCGGAGCCTAAAAACTCCAAAATTCACTAATTTTTGTAGGCACTCTATGCTTCGGAACAAGATACAATATGGTATATTGATAACACTTGTTCCATGCACATGACGGGGCAGAAAAGTTTTATGCGTGATCTTCAACTCTCACCAAATGTTGGCTATGTTACGTATGACAACAACTCTAACTCTCATATTAAAGGTTATGGCATCCTCACCAATGGCAATTTCCTTGTCTCAAATGTGGCATATGTTGTTGACTTGAGGCATAATTTGATAAGTGTGGCTCCACTCACTAACTCCAACCGACGATTTGAGTTCTATAAAAAGCACAACTACGTCGTGATAGAAAACCGGAAGGAATGTCTCAAAAAATCAAATCGCAACAAGAATATGTATCCTCTTGACATCAACATGATCATCGGCAAACCTCAACTTTGTCTACTCTCAAAATTCGTTCCTAATGTCAGTTGGTTATGGCATTGGAGGTTTGCTCACTTAAACTTCTGATATATGAATGATCTTGTTTCCGGTGAAATGGTCAGAGGTCTTCCACTCCTCATGTTTGAAAATGATCATTTGTGTGATGCGTATGAATGTGTGAAGCAATCAAAGAAACGTCATCTTGTTATTATCGAAAAATCAATTTCGGAACCATTAGAACTCCTTCACATTGATCTTTATAGACCTTCTACAGTAGAAAGTATGCATTAAAAAAATTACATTCTTGTGATTATGGATGATTTTACAAGGTTCACTTGGGTCTTCTTCCTCAGGCTGAAATCTGAGACAGCCTCGAAACTCAACAATTTTATCAAAGAATTGAAGTTCTCGTCAAACTACCTGTAAGACGGATCCGAAGTGATAATGGCTCGGAATTCACCAATGTCACCATTGAAAAATTCCTCTCCGACAAAGGCATTGACCACAATTTCTCAGCTCCCTACACTCCTCAATAAAACGGTGTGGTAGAAAGAAGAAACAGAACTCTCATTGAAGCTGCTTGATCGATGCTCAACTTTGCAAATCTTCAACTTTATATTTGGGCTGAAGTTGAGTCCATTTCCTGCTTCACTCAGAATCGAAGCATCATCAATCAATGGCTCAACATGACACCGTACGAAGCCACAAATGGTCGTAAGTCGAGTATCGCATTTCTACATGCCTTTAACTGTTGGTGCTTTATAAAAAAACAATTGTAATCAACTCACGGAATTTCAACCTAAAGCCGACGAAGCAATCTTCCTTGGATACTCTGCAAAATCAAAAGCTTACCAATTTCTGAATCGTCAGACTCGTGGTCTTGAAGAAAGTTTTGATGTCACCTTCTATGACAACTATGTTCGGAATTCTGGCCCAACTCATGTTACTAACCACATCATGGAGTCCGATGCTCCAACACTAGGATGTCCAAATCCTCAAATTATTCATGAAGTTGACTTTGAAACCCTGTTCGGACCATCAGAAACAACTCTTGATTTGGAATCTCGATCAAGGCCGTCCTCAACTGCAGCTCAAATTTTCCAAAATATTTCTTGTCCGAACCCTACTTTTCATCCGTTTGATTCTAAACAAATTCAATCTTATCATGTTGAGGGTGAGAATGGTCTTCCCTCTCTTGAATCAAATCTTGAAGGATTCCAAGATGCAGTGGATCAATGTGCTGAATTTGATCCAATTACGAACAACGACAACAATGTTAACTTCTTTGACTTTCCGAACGAGGACAATATTGATATCTCCAGTTCAGAAGTTTAAGGGGAGCATCATATGTTGGATTAGGGGTCTAAGCCCATAACTATAATTGGTATGTACTTGACCCGAGAGTAGCATGGTTCATTTCGGGTTCCATTCACCAGGGCAATTTGATAGGATGGATATTTGAGAAAGAGGTTATTTGTGATTTATTAATGTATTATAAGTATAATATATTAAATTGACAAATCATATTATTTAATTAGTATTGATCAATAATTAATTAAGTGATCAAAAGAGACTAATTAAATTAACGGGGACTGATTATGTAAATCAGTGATACATATGGTTTGGGCTATTGATCCATGATAGACTAAGTTTATGTAAGTTTCCATGAAGAGTTAGTATGTATGAGTTATTGGATCATAAGCCTAAGTGTAAGAATTAGGGTTTTCATATGACTCTTGGAATTCTACACTATATATGTATTTCCTTAAGCCTAAAATCGGACCTACGAGAAAATAGGAAGACCTAGCTGATTTTTTGTCTCCAAATCTCTCTCTCATATTCATCCGATTGTTCATGGTGTCTTGTGAACCGTTTGAGGCATCGCACTTGACGTGCTAAGCTCTCAAAAGGCCAAATTCAACAAGCTACAACAAGAGGTAATATTCTAACTAGTTTTTATGGTTCATACATAAATTGTATGCTACTTGTAGGCTTCATGCTTCGGATAATTTTTATTGCATGTATAACTAGAGAAAACTTAGATCCAAAGCATGAGGGTTGTATGTGCACCATAGGGATGTTAGAGCACATAAAACCAACAGTGGTATCAGAGCCATGAGTTGTTTTTTGTTATATAGATGCATTAGTTAATTTTCGAAGCTGAAAATTATGATTTTTGCTATCTGATTGCTGGACTCGACGAGTCCCATGAGTGGACTCGACGAATCGGCTTATATTACCATGAACTCAACGAGTCCGTAGCCTGGCTCGACGAGTTGGATCATCAGTTGGCAAATTTTTCGGCTTTTTTGGCCAATTTTGGATTAGGATCATTACCACAAAATGTTTTGGTTCATAAAATTTGATTTTGTTGATATGGTAATGATTATCCCCATCCAATAACATGATGATTTCCAAATTTTAAGATAATTACTTGATTTTGTGAAAAAAACTAATTATTTGTAAAATTTGAATCATTTTGCTATAAGAGTTGCATTAGGTCAAATTGGTAAAAGATAAAATGGTTATTTTATAAGTTTAAAAATTATGATTTTTGCTATCTGACTGCTGGACTCGACGAGTCCCATGAGTGGACTCGACGAATTGACTCATATTACCATGAACTCAACGAGTCCATAGCCTGGCTCGACGAGTTGGATCATCAGTTGGCAAATTTTTCGGGTTTTTTGGTCAGTTTTGGATTATGATCATTACCACAAAATGTTTTGGTTCATAAAATTTGATTTTATTGATATGGTAATGATTATCCCCATCCAATAACATGATGATTGCCAAATTTTAAGATAATTACTTAATTTTGTGAAAAAACTAATTATTTGTAAAATTTGAATCATTTTGCTATAAGAGTTGCATTAGGTCAAATTAGTAAGAGATAAAATGGTTATTTTATAAGTTTAAAATTTGATCTAAATGTTTTTGAAGAGTTACAAAACTTGTCTTTAAGTTTTGGAACTCTAAAAGGTTTAAAGGAGTTATAAATTTAAGTCCATAAATTATGGAATCCAAAAGTTTTTAAGAGTTTCATAACTTGCCCTCAAGTTATGGAATATGAAAAGTCTCATTCATGAAAATATTAACTCTTGTAATTGAAAGGTTTCAAAAAGATGCAACTTTTAGGTTCATAACTTAAAAATTAATTAAATAACTTTTAATTTTGAATTTTTATATTTAGAACCTTGATGCTTTGAATAGTTCAAATTACACATTTATGGATTTTATTTAATTAATTAAAGTGTTTAGTGACAAGATATTAATAAATCCATAATCACATGGTTCAATTTTAATTAAACTAAGAGTATAGTTTAATTAATAGTTTAAACTAAAAAGCATTTTAAATGTATAAAATACACTCTTATACTATATAAAATTAAAAGTTTAATAGATTATATATGTATAAGTAAAAAGTCAGTCTTACTGGCCTCATTCACGAAGTTGGTCTATAAGGGGTGTTTAAGCAAGCGACCTGTAAAATGATCGCCATTGGGTATCCACCCTTACCCACCGCACCCTTGACCAGTGGAGGGACGTTAGTCGAACAGGTTTGATAGGACACTTAAATCTTCATTAAAAGTATAATGAAATACAAAGTAACTAAACACTTTATAAATTCCCAATCTTAGTTACTTTAGGAAAAAATGTGAATTTGATGCTAACCCATGAAATTGCACATTGCACCTTATTGGTCAGTTAATGGAGAATGTGTCGTTAATCGGCACATTAATGTGGACTGATGAAGGATGGAAACGGGTTTCTCGTAAATTGTCATTGATCAATGGAGCGTGTGTGGTTAACCGACACATTGATTAGGTAATTAATGACATCGAGAGTACCAAACTAATTTGCATGGTTATTCACACATTGTTTGTGATCTTTGGTATCCCAGTCACAAAGTTGAAGGGCATAATCGATATTAAACAAGCCATTGAAAAGTTCAATGAATCTCAAAGGATCTAGGAGTTTCATTTAAAACTAAATTCATTTAAAAAATTTCGTTTTCGTGGTGGAATTGGTAAACCGTCATTTACCTACCGACAAATAGTTTACAATTGGATTACGGCATCCCTCTTCCGAATTGTGAATTATTGTGTTGGGCCCTAGACTTAATATTTCATTTGGGTGTTATATTAAGGACTTAAATCAACTAAACTTGAATTTCTCCCTTGTAGATGTCTAGTTCACACAATTATGGTCTTCCCGGCTCTTTTGGAAAAAGTTTTCCTCATGAAGATGATGTTCCCAGAACTCGCACTTCACTTCCTCCACCTCCTCCAATAATTCTCTCTGACCCACATTTTCGTCGACTTGAAAAGTTCAAGGTCACTCAAACCCTATTGGCAAGCAAACACCAAGACAGAAGGTCTGTGTGTGTACATGACTTAGAGATGAAGTCACACATTGACCATATGAGAATGTTGAGTGTCGTTGTCTCGAGGAATTTGGCAGTTGACTTGGTTCTTCAATCACTTCCTAAGTCATATAGTGAGTTTGTTAAAGACTACTATGTGACAGACCACAACATGACCCTTATCGATCTTACCTATTTGCTAATTGTTGTTGAATCAACAATGATTTGGCGCACTGGTAATGCAAATTTTATTGGAAGATCTACTTCCCAAACTTCCATGGACATTGACATTGGAAACATTGGAAGTCCATAAATCTTCCCAAGGGAAAGGGAAAGGCTAAGTATGAGATTGTCGTATGTGGCATTCCAAAAGAATCTGTTTGCTTCTATTTCCAAGAGAATGGGCATTGGTTGCGAAGTTGCCTTATCTACCTGAAGGATCATGAGAATGGTAAAGTCAGAGTGTATAACTTTTCTTCAGGTAAGTCCACTATCTAACTCTATTGAGTTCCTATTTGAAGATTCTTAATACATGATGTGATAAGATCACATTTTGATGTTTTGTAGGATCGATGAAAATAAATGAAGCTTAAAGAAAAAGCATGTTGAGTCTGATCGCGAAGAGATGGATTTCGATCGTATGGTTCGATGATCGGATTTTTGAGCTGCTACTTAGGAGTTATGATAGATTGCTTAGAAACATGTAGTAACATAGTTTTCATTTGTAATTTCATTGTAAGGACAAGATTTTCCACAGTTTTTATAAATAAAGAAAATTTTGGTTTTATCTTATTCTATATTTCCTTACAATGGCATTTGTGAAAATCGATGTTTGTATGTTTCTATATGGATTTGATTATTTCGTGTGTGGTAGTGTCTAAATTTACCAAATAAGGAAAGATTCTCATCACCCAAGTTTCAATTGGACAAAAACTTGGAATCATGCGACTTGTATTATATGATGAATGAGAATTTTGTCTTTGGGAAATTAAGACTAATTCCTTGTTCATATGTATATGTGAGTCAAGTGAAGGACTAGGGGATCGGGTACACTTGGTTGTGTACTGGTCGGGTCCACCACAAAAAACGATAAGACTATTCGTCATGATTTATAAAAAGCTTAGTGAATATGATTATGCTTACAAGTTTAAGTGTAATTCTGAAACATTGAAATAGTTTCAATGTATAGCAGAACGAGTAAGAAGAATCAAATTAGGCAGGAAGATAAAAGTTTCTCCAATTTGAAAGAAAAGGAGAGTACTTTAGTATTGTGTTTTATGATCATCTTAATGGTTATGAAAACCATAGCACAATTGATCCTCTAAAGGCACCTTAGTGCACTTGTATGGCTTAGAAGATGAATCGATAATTGTTGAAATGGTTAAATCAATTAAGGTGAGTCATACTTCGTTCCAAAATCAAGTCTTAGAGTCAAGCTCTAAGAAACTTTCCGACGAAAATTATTTCAGAGGAAGAGAAAAGGATATGGTCCGCTATGACCTGGCCATCATCCTTGGCATACGTTCTTCCACGAAGTCGTGAACTGGCCAAAGAGAAAACCAAACTCACAAATCGACGCATTTCGAGTTAACCAGTCCATGAAGCCTCCTATCCCCTCTCAAAGAATTTGTTCCAATTGATGAAGGTTCTCCTCTTCGGAAGCCTGATGACATCCCAGAAGAGCCTCTAATTCCTCCACCTCCAAAGTTCACAATCACTGAGAACATTCAACAAGTCATCTCTGACTTGAACTAGCAACATCAAGACAAAGGTAAAAAGCCTGTCTCAGAATCGCATACCCCTGAACGGACTTTCAATAAGTCCGAAGGATGGTCACAAGCCCAAATAGATCAAGCCCTTGAAGAGAGCATTCGGATCCAAGCTCTTAAAGACAATCAAAATCCAATGATGGGCCTTATCCCTACTTTTTCGTGAAAGGATCATGATTTGGATATTATGCCATTCATATATTATGATCTACCAATGCAAGATGCAGACCAACTCGATCTCCCAATTTCTCCGTATGGAAGATATTACATCAAGTTTTCTCCACTCCATCCATATGATGATCATCAAACGATTTTCAGGACAGAAAGAGAAAGATCAAAGACATTTTACTCAGTGAATGCACAACCTCAAAAGGAAGTGTGGTCTCGAAAGAGAATAACAAAGATCTCTAGGTTCGAAAGAAAAGTTCAGAGCAAATTTGATTTGAATTGGTTAGTGCATAGGTACTGCATCTTTCAGAACAAATCAAAGCAAATCACCATCACGGACGTAGACTTCCCTTCCATTAATCCAAATGACATTTTGACGATTGTTGCTCACTTCCGAACTCGCCAAAATGATCAAATGAGCATCACTGCTTATAGTGTTTAAATGAACTATCTAAAGGACTATGTTTATGAGTTCTGCTGATGTGACTTCGAGCTTGCACATCTGTTCGAAATTGAAAAGTTTTTGGCCAAGATTGACTACAAGCTGCCTGAAGCAGAAATTCGGGCAGAATGGCCAATTGATGAACCAATGTTGGGATACATCTACAAGCAAAAGAAGACCAAAAAGAAGGATTTCTTCCGAATCCTAGACAAGCATCTCGTCCCCACCATGATTCTTCAAAAATCCATCACCAATGGTAACTGGAAGTCCGAAATTGGCTCTACAGAGCTTATGTGTTTATCAATGAAGAAGCCAGCTAAGCTGACATGATTGCTAAGTTCACTTAGGGGAGATTGTTGAATCATGAAAAGTGAACCTCTAACAATCACAAGTAATCAAGTTTCGATGTCCGCTGAGTCCGAGATGAGTTGAAGTTCCGAGATGAAGATCATTCCGAGATGAAGGGCAATTCCGAGATTAATAGTATGTTCAAGCATTTAATGTATTTTGTCTTATTATTGATGTAACAGTTCATAGGACTTCTCTTTTATGTATCTTTTGGATAACAGTTTGTCAAACACTGAGTTTTATCCAGTCCTAGGAATGTTTCTCAGTTTGTACCATGTTCCTCCATCACTATTTAAGGAGTGAATGTCTTCACCATTAATAAACAAGTGAACAACTCACGTTTTACTCCAAAGATAACAATTATTATCTTTACATCATTTTCACTTTTCTTTCAAGTCAAAGTTATTTCATAACATTATTCTTGTTCTTTAAGTATCTTTGCATTGATTATACTCTAAGTTTTCTTCATTTATTACTTGAACACTTTGTTGAATATATTCTTCAAGTCTTAACTGGTATTACCAGATTCAACTGGAACCATACATTAAGAGCAGGCGTTGATCTTAAAGATTAACTCAATGTTTGAGTTTTCAAACCTTGTCCTTGCACATTGATTACTTGTTCTCACGGTTCCTAGTCAGGGACTAAGGGTAAGTATTAAAAATGGATGATCATCAGTATTAGGGCATAGTTTCTGGAGCTTAGACTGATGGGTTCTCGATTTCGGGGAGTATATTGATGGAGTTGGTTTGTGGTGATAGTTTTGAGAGTTCCCAGTTTGAGTTTTTAACTAGAAGTTAGGTTTTACAGTTAGGGAGAGAAGGATAGTGGCCGCGGTTGAGCATTTTCAATGTATTGGGTTGTTAGTTGGCAGGTTTGGGTTTCCGAGTGATCTCTTGACTTCTCAACATAGATGCCTTGATTTCGAAGTGGATAGAGGGAGATTATGGAATATGTTGACATTGTTTTTAGAGATCCTAACCAAGACGAATTTCGAGGACAAAATATAGTTTAAGCGGGGGAGAGGTATAATATACTGTTTCGAATAAGTTTCTTATTTCGGGATTGTGGACAATAAATGAATCAATTAAAGGCCTTGGGCTTCATGGGAATATGGTTTAAACCCTATCAGATTTTGATAACATTGGTTTTGTGATCTAAGCCTTTGCTTTGTGTTTTGGAGTGAAAGGGTAAAATGCGAAAAGTGATGTTTCAGACTTCCTTCATGGATTATGATTTTTATTTCGACATATGTTAAGCCAAAATTAACTAGAAATAAGTGTGGGATCGTCAATACCTTTATGTGGATATAAAGATCGCGGAAAACCGAGTTGAAATGAAGAAGTTATGGTTGTTTAAAGTTGAGGTGGATTTGGGTGAAAACAGTCGCCACGGAGTAGGGATTAGAGCCCACAGTGTGGCAGTCTATTAGGCCCAAGCCCATGATTTCATAGTTTTCAGCATATTTAAGCATAAGGTTTCGACTTTTTTGGCCATTTTATCAGCCTCCATCACCTCTAGAACCGCTTAGGAGAAACCCTAGCCTCCACATTCAAGATTTGAGCTCCACCCCTATCATTTCTCCTCTTTTGGGTGCTTTTTATGATATTGTGATGAAGTTTAAAGATCAATAAGGTTCTTTTTGTTGCAAGGAATGATGATTCAAGTTTGGATTCATCAAAGACACTGCATTTATGGACTATTGTAAGTATAAAGTTCCAATCTTGCTATCTAGTTCCTTAGATCTTGTCATTTGGGGTTTTTGGCACTTTTGGTCCATTTTATGAGTGATCTTGGAGTTAAGTGGACTCCAACATCTTTTGATCGGTTAGGAATGTTTCTTGGACCTCATGGACTAGGAAAGTTATGATCTTTTGCCTTCCCTTTAAGCAATGCAAGTTATTTTGGTCCTTTAGGCCATTTTAGTGTATTAAAGTTTAGATATTGAATGATTATGGCATTATTATGGATAAAGTTGGAAACTTTATCCCTCTAAACATCTTTTTGATTCAAATATGGAAGTAGGAGACTTGGACTCAATGGATTAAGTTAAGAAATATGCATTTTTGGGCCCCTTTGAAACTTAAAGTCTAGATCTTAGTGGTTTGGGTATTCCTAATGGATAAAGTTAGAAACTTTATCCAATAAGACCTTGGAAATGATTAGATCTGAGCTTTGGAGCTCTTGAAATTGGAAGGAAATGGATTAAGCTCGTTTGAGTTGTTCAGACCAGTCCCCACGACATAACCTTAGGCTGTCACAACGTGGCTGCTGGGGAATTAGCGACTGTTTTGGAATTTTGTGCCCACGACGTAACCAAGGAAAGCCACAACATGGAGGACTGGTGTTGGCAATTTTGACCGTAGCTTTGACCTTTGACTTTTTGACAAGTTTGACTTTTGGTCAAACTTTGGTAGAATTGAGTTTTGACTAAGGGTTGGTCTTGGTTTGGTTTTAGGAAGCTTGGGTTGGTTGTTCTGATGTTGAGGTAGCTATTGGACTTCTGTTGAGTAATTCAGGTGAGTCTTCTCATTGTATTTAGGGGTCGAAGGCACTAATGTCGTCCCACTGGATTGTGTTATGTAGAATGCTAGCTATCTTTGTAACTATTGCATGTATGATTGGGTTGAAATAAACCCCAGGGTTGGGCCCATTATGGTATGATTAGGTTGAGATAAACCCCATGGCTAGGGCCATTATGGTATGTTTGGGTTGAAGCATACCTCAGGGTTGGGCCCATCATTGCATGTTTGGGTTGAAACATACCTCAGGGTAAGGCCCATGATTGTATGTTGGTTTGGAATATACCCCAGGGTTGGGCCCACTGATTAGTATGATATGTGGTATTATAAGGAACTCACTAAGCTTTGTGTTTACGATTTATGTTTAAAATGTTTGCAGATACATATGGTTTCAAAAGGAAGAGCCCAACTTGATCGCACTGCATCCCCTGAAGATTTATTATGCATTGATTGTTTATGATTTTACTCTGATGTTTTGAAAATACTTTTACTCTAGTTGTCTTTTGGGTTAATGAATGAATGGCTTTGACTTACTAAAAATGAAATTTTTACTCGGTATTTTTGGGACGTTACACATAAAGAACGCATGTATATAAAGATTGTAAGTAAAATCAAATTACTTTTTAAACGGGAGTAATCTAAACAAAAGTTGTAGTAAACTTAAATACGAACACATGAATATAAAGATCGTTAAAATTTAAGATCGTGTGAAGAAGTTACGACGTTCAATACACAAGACCTAAGCAAATGAACAACTTAGAATACTCACGTTAAAAAATAATATATTTTTACTTACGATTTTATAAAAAAACGTTCATACATATATTCATAAAGAACACATGTATATAAAGATCGTAAGTAAAAAAAATATACCGCCTTTTAACGGGAGTAATCAAAACGAAAGTTGTAGTAAACTCAAATAAAAACGCGTGGATATAAAAATCATTAAAATATGAGATTGGATGAAAAGGTTACGATGTCCAAAACACAACAAATACAAACAAGTGAATATAAAGATCGTTAAAACCCGAGATCGTATGAAGTTACGACATTGAAAACACAAGATCTAAACGAAACACAAAACCTAAGCAGCCAAGAAACTAAGGTCGCAGTGGTCATAAACATCAATAACCTCAAACATCTCATAAATGATTGTGTCATGTAGGATCTTGTGAGAAACTTAAACAAACCGATCATAAGTATTGAATATATACAAAACAACTAGGATTTATTTTGCAACAAAAGAATATTAAGAATTAAATGTGAAAAGAATACAGAATAAATGTGTAAAATGTGAGAGATATATTATTATATTAAGCCATTTTTTTCGGTTTACCTGGAATAAGCGGTAATAAAGACTGAATGTGTACAGTTAAACAAGTTTAATGAAATTATTTTGTGATGAAAATTATATTACCCATTTAAGCCGTCATCCATTCTAAAAATTTACTAAATATGAGATTATTTTGTGACAATTTTTATAACAGGGTATAATTGTATATGTCACGTCACCCTTAGGCTCCAAAATAGTCGTTCTTATGCTTCTGGGGGCCTCACTCTCTACAGTGGGGTTATGTCGAGGTATCTTGATATAGATTTTTAAAAAAGGGAGATGATTTGCAGACAACAATTTTTTTTCATATACAACCATTGATGTTTTTAAATATTATATTCTACAACTCTATAATGAATTATAAATGGTCGTGTATGATAAAAAGAATATTTGTACAAATCACTTCCATTAGAAAAATGTTTACCAATTTCTTTTATTATTTTTTTTTTTGTCAGTTACATATTTACAGCAGCTATTTTTTTTTTCTGTTTTTATTAATTAAAATTATGAAAATTCAATTGGAACGTGGCCTCCGTTTTACGAGTCAAAATCTACGCTAGACCCCAATCACAGGCAAGTACGCATCTTTGTCGCCTTCTTCGTCAGCTACAATCGAATCGAATGAGTGAGAAGCCACGAAATTGTGTGTGTGTGTGTGAGAGAGAGAGAGAGTTGGGGGCAACAATGGCCGTGCCATTATAAAATGGATGGCAGATTTAGCAGAGCTGAGAGGCATCAACAGAGCAAGCAGTAGAAACAGAGTACTCTGTTCTTGAACTCTCTTCTCTGATGGCAAACGCTCTGTTTTTGTAGCTCTCTGGTGAACAACAATGTCTTCGTTTTTTTCTGTTTAGATTCATGTTTTTCTGCTGATTTTATTGGTATAGAAGGTGCGAAATTTGTGGGGGTATGTTTGTATGATTTAATTTCGAATCAGGAAGAATATTTGCAGATACTGTCACCAGCTCAGCCTTAATTCACTTGTTAAAAAAGGTAGAATATGTATATCTATATTTTTTTTGTATCTTTTGCTAATATGGTAATCCATGAGGTTTTGGGTTTTATTCACGGAATTCGCGTTGAAATCTCGATTTTGATTGTAGTGGTAATCGACGTTTTCCTCTTCGTTCTCATTTTTAACTTCATTCGTCCATTTGCTCTTAATCCTAAAATCGGATCAGGTTAATTTTATTTTTCGTTTCTACTAACTTCTATCTGAAAGCTTAATTTGTGGAGTTCTATCGTTGAATTTAGTCCTCAATTCGAATTTCTTTACATGTGATATCCAGATTTTGCCGAGTCATTGCTGGAATTTTTGAATCTCCGATAAATCTGCGTGCTAATTTTGAGGAATTTAGCCTCTGTTATCTTGCATGTTGCCATGTGCTTGATGTGTATACACACGCTCGTGATTTTATCCCCTTTTTAATGGATCCAAATCCAGTTCACAACATAATTTTACATAGTCACATACATCATTTTTCATAACTTCGTTTGAGTTGATGTTGTTTAGAGCTTATCTTACACAAGATTAACCTCTTTTGTTTGAAGTCTCGTAGATCTGAAAAGAAGGCTAGGAAATTTGTGAGAAAATGAAGAATTCAGTATCAGATCAAGCCTTTTTCATCGAGAGTGAAGACGATGAGGAAGACAAGGACTCCATTAGAGGTGAAGACGATGGGAATGATTCGGAATTTTCAAATTATTCCGACGATAACCCTCAGCATCAAAGCAAACCTAGTTCCTTAAACCCATCGTGGCCTCAAAGTTACAGGTATGACCCCATCCCACTTTTTTGGATTCTACACTTTAATTCCTTATACAGTCAACAATTGATAAGATTCCGCTGAAATTCTGAATTCATTTTAATACTGAATCTTGTTATACCGACATGATCAAACTGGATTATGTGAATTCCGAAACTTTTTTGTACCATAAAACAACAAGATCTGATACAAACTAAGATTAGCAGTGATCGATTTGTAACAAGATCTAGTTGTACGATATTGAATCAAAAGAAAGTATTTAAAGATTTTTCATTGTATGATGGGTGTTTCAGGCAATCGATAGATCTGTACAGCAGCGTGCCATCCCCGAGCCTGAACTTTCTGGGGACTCCCAACTTGTCTCGATTAGGCAGTTCATTCCTTTCCTCAACGCTGACAAGAAGACACACTCCTGAGATACTCCCAAGTTTAACCAAACCTTTCTTGCCACCATCAACAGACAACCAGCAGCCACAAGAAAGGCGTAGCAGTTCTCATTCTCTTCTTCCTCCACGAGGATCATCTGCTAAGAAGTTGCCACATTATCACAAATCTTCAAAGGCTTCACATGAACTTCCTCTTTCCAGGCAGAGCTCTTATGGTCAATCTGTGCTTAATGGTATGTGTAATATTAATTGCTTATAGTATTGGCATGTTTATTAGTTATGTACGACAGTATTTATTTATTGGTCCTAGTTCTGTCTTAGGTTTACTCCATGGAGCCCCATCATATTCTGGGTCCTGAAGGACAATTTCTGATTTGTAGATTTTATTTCTTTCACCCATCTGATTAAGATGGTATTAATGGACCCCAACAACTTTTTGGTCCCAGTTTAACCAAGGCCATGTTTGACCACACGTTTGAATTCTCTTAGAAGACATGCAACTTTGATTCTGATCTCTGGATCATAATTGCATATAAGCATCAAGTTACATGGCATTTTTTTTAAAAAAAAAATTCTCATGATGACTTTTTTGTGTACTGTGTAGGCATAAATGTTCTTTGTGGAGTTGGACTTCTTTCAACTCCTTTTGCAGTGAAAGAAGGAGGATGGGTAGGATTGTCATTATTGTTCATCTTTGGTGTCCTTTCTTTCTACACTGGTATCCTCCTTCGATACTGCTTAGATAGTCAACCTGGCCTCGAGACCTATCCAGATATTGGCCAGGCTGCCTTTGGCACTCTCGGACGTCTCATCATTTCTGTAAGTTTATTTCATACATCAACAACAAAAAATAAACATTAAAGTCTTGTTTCTGACCAATTTACCCTTTTTCTCTTGGTTTCTGTTTTTACTGCAGATAATATTGTACGTGGAGTTATACGTAAGTGTATCTAATCTGACACTGACTTGGTTTTACTTAATTCGGCTTGATTATATGTTTTAACTTAGTTTTTTTTTCTTTCACTGAAGGCATGTTGTGTTGAATATATTATCTTGGAGAGTGATAACCTATCGTCTCTGTTTCCAAATGCGCATTTAAACCTCGGAGGATATATACTAAACGCGCATTATTTATTTGCAATTATGATCACTCTGGCTGTCCTTCCCACAGTTTGGCTACGCAACATGAGTGTTCTCAGTTACATATCTGGTAAAACTTTATACTATTTATTAACAGAAGATCAAAATCAAAATGGTTTTATAATAAATTTTTACTACAATTAAATCATTTTGGTTTTAATCCAGCTGGTGGAGTTATCGCGTCAATTCTAGTGGCGATTTGTTTGTTTTGGGTTGGGTTAGTGGATGATGTGGGGTTTCAAATTGAAACGACAAAAACGTTAAACCTCTCGACTTTCCCTGTTGCCATAGGCCTTTATGGGTACTGTTATTCAGGACATGCAGTGTTTCCTAATATCTATACATCAATGGCAAAAAGAAGTCAATTTCCAATGGTACTCTTAGCCAGGTATGCTAATTTTATCACCCTTAGCCTTAGGTAGTTTTTTCTTTTACATGTTAAAACACAAGTTTATTAAATTTTTATGAACAGCTTTGGGAGCTGTGCTGTTCTTTATGCTGCAGTGGCTATAATGGGATACATGATGTTTGGTGAATCAACAGAATCACAATATACCCTAAACCTCCCCACAAATCTGATTGCCTCTAAAGTTGCTGTCTGGACTACGGTATTTAATTTAACTTGAAAAACATTATCAGACTTTTGTTTTAAAAAAAAAAAAAAAACTTATTTCCTCCCCATTTATTTATTGTTTTGTAGGTGGTCAACCCATTTACCAAATATGCGTTGACCATATCTCCTGTAGCTATGAGCCTTGAGGAGTTGATACCATCAAACCATATGAAGTCTCATGTCTACTCCATCCTCATTAGAACAGCATTAGTCTTCTCTACTTTGCTTGTAGCCCTCTCCATCCCCTTCTTTGGTAACTTCAATTTCCATATCACATACTCACAACACTAAATTACATTTTTGTCCCTCAGTATAGTCAATTTTTTTTCTTCATCTCTTGCAATTTCAGACCTCATTTCATGTAAAAGGACTATAATTTGGAATCAAAATTGCGAAAATCGGTTAATACTCAGATGACTAAAACTAGTCGTTGTCATTCTACTTGGAATAGAGACCAAAATTGCAAAAATCAGCTATACTCAAGGACCAAAAATGTAAATTACTAATAAATAAATGTAAGCTAAAGATGCTCATTTTTTTTATTTCTACAGGTCTTGTGATGTCATTGATTGGATCTTTACTCACTATGCTAGTGGTATATTCTTATTTGTCTAGAATTCTCTGCTTTAGCACTTGCCTTTTTTCTAGATTCAAAGGGCAATCAAAATAAATAAAATATAGTAAAAGTTAATGTGGGGTGTTTCTATTGCAGACGTTGATACTTCCTTGTGTTTGCTTTTTGAGCATTTTAAAGGGAAAAACAACTCGCTTTCAGGTACAAAGATATAAATATTTATTTGTTTAAATACTAATTAATTCTAATGGTGTCTGTTTTGGTTTGATTGATAGGTATCAGTGTGTGTATTCATCATTGTTGTTGGGTCTGTGTCTTCCGTTATTGGAACCTATACAGCGTTATCTGAGATAATTCAACAGTTGTTTTGATATTTATCTATATTTAAGCTTGATTTGAGTGTTGATCTTTATGAGTATACAAATAGATTAGGACACCCTTTTGATGGGATATTGTTATTATTGTTGTTGTTTGTATGTTGGAATGTTTAAAATGAAATTTTGTCTCTCTCTCCTCTCTACGCTATTAGCAATTTAGCATGAAGAGGGGATGTTCCTTTTCGTGTGTACTCTTTGAATAAATTAATTAGTTATGATCGTTATGCTTTGGGGCTCTGTGTATTGCAATTTCTATATCTTTCTATAACGGCCTACTAGACGACTACTCTTGTACTCCATATTTACCATCTATATGGCCGTGTTCATTACACTTTTTATAAGTAATATTAGTAATAATGTTTGATAAAAACTATGTAATAAGCTAGCTAAGAAATATAATAACATTAAAAAAGTTGGGTAGACAAATCAATATTATAAAACAAATACTTAGTACATTTCATGTGTAGTGCCGTAGATATCTGGAGGCTAGAGTCATATATACCAGACATATTAGTAAAAAAAATACAACTCCATGTGAATTATTGGGATTGATTTTTAGCTATATATATATATATATATATATATATATATATATATATATATATATATATATATATATATATATATATATATATATATATATATATATATATATATATATATATATATATATATATATATATATATATATATATATATATATATATATATATATATATATATATATATATATATGGAACAAAGGATACGTGGGCCAAATTATCATTTGATCTACATCTACAATTTGTCGATAAACCATCTATTTATCACAATATATCTCCACCAAATCCATCTCCTAAACGAGGGTGAGTACAATAAGTCGAATATAAGAACAATCTTTTGTTCTAATTGATAAAAGAACCACAACCAAATCTAAATTGATATCAATTTTCTTGCTAACAATTATTAGTTATTATCACCATCGATGTTATACCTATTTCTAAAGCGATGGATCTTTTGTGATTGATTTTCAACTCATATGTTTATCATTGTGTTTAGAGAACTATGAGAGGTGTGGTTGGTAGGAGAGAATGATGGTTTTGGGGAATGAATGGAATGATGAGTTTGTTTATATATAAATAATATCTAATATATTTTGGAGAACTTTAAAAAAAATTGCATAAGCTTGTTAAAAGGCTAGTTTATAAACTATATTGTGGTTTGTCAAATATAACAACCCAAAAAATAAAAAACAATTAGTTTCAGTGTATCAAACATAATCTTAGCTTAAATCCCTTTGAATATCGTATTAGTCTAAGTTATCCAAAATATTTGACGACATTAAAATCAAATTTATTTTGATGTCTTTGTGTTATCAAGCTATTTGACAAAATACTATACACCCTTTATCTAAAAATGTAGAATGTTTTTTTTTTTTAAACCCCAACTTTCTTTTGAAAAGTTACTTTTTATTTGCTTTTTTAAACATCAATATTTGCTTATCTTGATTTTCGTTTTATCAAGGTTTTATTTAGGCATTAAAGTTTATTTTAGACCTTTCATAAATAATTAAATATTTCTATTGAAGTTGATATTAAGTTGAATGCTACAATTTTGCGGGTGGAAAGGATTGCATGGTTATTGGTCAAAATATCTAATTATGTTCTATTGGTGTTTGGTACACATATAATATTAGATCGGACCGGACATTGAACGAATTGGACATAATGTATGTGTTGCATTTTGTAATGCTAGGATATAATAGAGGACATTAAAATTACTATATAATCCTTAAAAATTATCTATAATTATTATAAATGAGATATGTATATCATATGTTATTAGAAAAATACACATAATAGTTATGGAAAATTACAATAAAGTGATTAAGTTAATTGAAATTTTTTATTTTGATATCGTATTTTTTTTTCTCTCAATTAAGTCATTATATTTACAATTTTGTTGCAATATCAAATGAATTACTAGTTCTCATGATAATTATTTTTCCTAAATTGCAATAAGGTCATTAAGTTACCAAAATTTTGATTTTAAAACTGTGTTTTGTTTTTTTTATTTATGTCATTACATTTACAATTTTGTTGCAATGTCAACCAATTGACTAGTTGCCATCAATCTAGCAGGTTACCAAATAAATTACATGACAATATTGTGATGTAGAAGCCATGTCGAATCTTATGTAGTAAGATTGAGTTTCAAATATAGGGTTTGCATCGAACCCAATTTCACATATCTCCTTTTTTTCTTCTCTTCTCGTCAGAGTATTTCTTCATAGATATCGTTTGAAGGTCGGTCTAATGGTTAAAACTCACTTACAAACTCAATAAGCATCTCCTGGATTGACCTTGTAATGGGTCTTCATTTACTTGTGGTACAATTTAAGCTTCTAAACAACAATAACATCCCCTGAAATGGTGAGCACACCCTTTTCACTAACTTTTACGTGAATTTGAACCATTGGATCGACTTCTATACAATATTTGTGAAGAAATACTCTCACGAGAAAAGGAGAAAAAAAAAGAATGAGGTATGTGGAATTGGGTTCGATGCAAACCCTATATTTGGAACTCAATCTTGCCACATAAGATCCGACATGGCTTTCACATCACAAAATTGTCATGTTATTTATTTGGTAACCTGCTAGATCGATGGTAATCGATCAATTGATTGATATTGCAATAAAGTTGTAAATGTAATGACATAATTAAGAAAAACAAAACACGGTGTCAAAATTGAAATTTTAGTAAACTTAGTGACTTTAGTGTAATTTTGGAAAAATGGTCACCGGAGAATAGAAAGAACCTGGCATTCGGTTGATATTACAATAAAATTGTAAATATAATGACTTAACTGGAAGGAAAAAAATCAATGTTAAAATTTCGATTAACTTAATGACTTTGTTGCAATTTGTGCTAATAGTTATGTCGGACTTTTGTTGCATGTATCTTGTTCTTTTTTAAATAATAAAATTATTTATAACAATTGCTTAAAACAAACTATTCCAAAATTGAGAAACTTCATTATTCTAAAGCAATAAATACCGGAAAGTTTTAAGATTGAATGCTAGAAGTTGATTCTATATTTGCAGCTGGTCCTGAGTTTTGTGGTATGTTTTTATAAAATGTTTAATTTTTACTATTTATCCATAGGTCATATACAAAAAAATATTAAACGGTTATTTATAAATATTTAAATAGATCTTTTATGTAACATAAATACTTAAGCCAAGGAATTCTCATGGGTTTATAGTTTTAAATTTTTATGACAAATTTATAATTTCTTATCACCCGTTGAACACTATTTCCGATATTAATTAATTATCACTATATATCATTACTAAGTTGCCATTATTTTTCGAGTTACCATAAATAAACCTTCATATAAATTCTCTAAATAAAAACAAATTATTTGTTTAAACCTATAAAAAAAATTAATAAAATGCCATTAATGGAAGACAGGGAGAGTATGCCCAGGTCTCCCATGCACGTAAACCTATAAGTCAAATGATCACCCAACGCCAATTTTCTTGAATAGGAATTCAGTAATCTCTTCTTCATACACACAATTCACATTAATGAATCTCTAACGAAATTTCGAAAAATCTCCACCTCCTTCGCCTTTTTCATTTCATTAATTCATTATTCTTACTTTTACTTTTTAATTCTTCACGAGTTTCCAAACTCCTTCCTAGATTTGTGAGATTCATAGGAACATCTGATTCACGTGAGATTTATCCAGCACCCTGATTCAACGTTCTACCCTAACAAAAACACAACCGTAAGTTTCATTTCATCTCCCATTTATATCCGTAATTTTTCCGAAATTTATTTGCAATCATGGATGTTCGTAGGAATTTGTGATTGCCGATGAGTGTGTTCTTTTGTATTATACATTTGGTTTTTAATTCTCCCCTGATTGATTATCTGAGAATGGAATTTACTCTTTGAATATGACTATACGTGTATAACTTTTGTCTTTTGATTCATTTTAGGGAAGGGTGGATCACTCTGTATCTGTATAAATGCTTATAGGTACGCCATGTGTGATGTGTTAGAGTAGTAAATTGTCTTGATTTGGTTGGCATTGGAAAATTAGGGTTTTTGGATGTGAATAACATGGAAGAGGGTATGATGAAAGCTTTAACAGGAAATTCAGATAATAGTTTAGAGAGTGAGCTTGAATTGATACTTAGTCAAAGGGATAGTAGGGTGGTGGTCGGTGATCAACAAAGAGATCTGAATATGAATAGGAGTGGCAGCGCTCCACCAACTGTCGAGGGATCTTTAAGTGCAGTTGGAAGCTTATTTAGGGACTCTGATCTTGTGCAAATTGATAACAGAAATAGTAATATTAATAATAGTACCAATTGGAATGGAGGAGTGTTGACAGAAGAAGAACTTCGATCTCACCCAATGTATTTAGCATATTATTATGCACATGGAAACTTCAATCCAAGACTCCCTCCTCCATTGCTGTCTAAAGAGGATTGGAGAGTTGCTCAAAGGTTTCAGGTAGGAGGCTCGTCTTCTGAAGGAACTAGGGATTGGTGGAAGAAGAATGTGAGTAGTGATCATACTGATCATATTGGTAGTAGTAGTAGTGGTAGTGGCAGTGGTAGTGGTAGTTCTTCATTGTTTTCAATGCAGCCTGGTTTTCAAGGTATACACAAGGATGCAGAATCTGAATTCATGGAAATGAGGAAGAATCAGCTTGATCTTCCCCACAAAAACTCTGCTGAATGGATTGAAAGAGGTGATGGGTTGATTGGTTTAACAGCTCCTGGAATGGGTGGTAGAAGAAAAAGCTTTGCAGATATTCTTCAGGTGAATATACATTATTCATATCCTACAAATGTTCATGTCAACATTATAAATTTTTAATTGGAATGACTTTCTTGTCTTCTTCTACAGGAAGGACTAGAACAGCCTGCATCCTCATCCAATCGAATTTCTCGCCCTGCAAGCCAGAATGCAATCAGTGATGTTATGAACATGAGAGGTGTATCTAATTCTCATTCATCAAGTTTATGTAATGAAAAAGAAACTTCACAAGATCCATCAAGATTTAAGAACATGAATTCATCTGTTCCACAATCTTTTGCACCTGCTGTTGGTTCATCTTTATCAAGAAGTAGAACACCTGAAACTCAATTGGTCAGAAAAGCCCCTACTCCTGGCATGCCTCCTCTGAGTAAAAGATGCGTTGTAGGAGGAAATACAGTAAATGAGGTTGCAGATGTGGCATCTTCTTTATCTGGCTTAAATCTCTCAAAAACTCGCCTTCCTGATGGAGATAATAATCATTCACAATCTAGTTACCTTGATCCTATAAATGATCAGAGGCTAAGTTTTCAGCATCAGGTTGCTGATAACTCAAGGAAAGACAATCTTGGAATGCATTCGAAATATGATTTTCATAGGGACAATGCAAACTTACCTGACTTGAGTGTTGGAAAGTCAGCCATTGATGGACCAGTTAACTTTCACAGAAGGGCAGCTTCTTCTGCTGACCTAAATTCTCACAGGAACATGTATGAATTTGCAAATTTAGAAAGTTCCAGAATATGTAATCAAGTCGATAACTTTATGGATTTATCTAGTCAGATTCCTGCTAGATACTCTGCTCCGATTAATCACCTTGCTTCAGGTAATTTGTTAGACTTTATAAATCCATAAACTTAATCCTTTAATTACTGTTTACATTCTTTAATTTGTATTTTCAGCTTCAGCTTTAAACACAGCTGGAAAGGGGCAATTTTTGAGGCGATGTAACTACCCACCTGTATCTAACTTTCATTCATCAATCATGGGTTCACGACATGGTCAATGCATGGTCAACACACACTCAGCTAATCTTCCTTTGGGATGTAATAATTTTGTTGTTTCACATGGCCATGAAGATATGCAGGCTCTTCAGAAAGTGTATCTTGAAGCACTGCTTGCTCAACATAACCAACAATACAGTTCACCACTTTTTGGAAGATCTGGAAGCTTAAATCATCTATATGGGAATCCCACATATAATCATGGCATTCCATATCAAGGAAACTTACTTGAAAATTCTACACGTTCATCAGTTGGATCCAGACAGTTGTCACAACAATTTGCTCCTGCTTTTAGAAATTCAGTGGGTGGAGTTTCTGGATCTTGGAATCCGGAAGGTGATATGAGCTTAGATAGAAGATATGTTTCTTCATTGTTGGATGAGCTCAAGAACAACAAAAACAAGTCTTTTGAACTCTCTGATGTTGTTGATCATGTGATTGAGTTTAGGTATGCAAACCAAGTCTTACTCTTATTCATTCATATTAAATTATAATTTATGCATCATTGACTCTGTTCTTTTTTTTTCCCCTTTTATGTTATAGTACCGATCAATATGGAAGCAGGTTTATTCAGCAGAAGCTTGAATCGGCCACAGTTGAAGAAAAGAATATAATATTTCCCGAAATTGTCCCTCATGCACGTAGTTTGATGACTGATGTGTTTGGGAATTATGTCATACAAAAAGTACATTCATCATCCTTTCATGTCTAATTCTTTCAGTGTTGTATACTTAAACATTTTGTACATACACTTTCAGTTCTTTGAGCATGGGACTAAAAGTCAAAGAAGGGAGTTAGCTGGTCAACTCATCGGTCATGTTTTGCCTCTTAGCCTTCAAATGTATGGTTGCAGAGTTATTCAGAAGGTAGATTTTTTTTTTATTTGTCAAAAAGCACATAATCTTTCTTAAAGATCAGTCATCCCATATGGATTTATACTCAGGCATTGGAGGTTGTTGAAGTTGATCAACAGACAGAAATGGTGGCTGAGCTTGATGGTTCAATCATGAAATGTGTTCGTGATCAGAATGGTAATCATGTAATCCAGAAATGTATTGAATGTGTGCCTCAAGATCGTGTTCAGTTTATAGTTTCTTCTTTCTTTGGACAAGTTGTTTCTCTTTCATCACATCCTTATGGATGTCGAGTCATTCAGGTAAAACATATATTTAAAAAAAATAATAATAATAACTTTCATTATCTATTTTTTCTTCTTCTTCTTATATGTGAAATGAACAGAGGGTATTGGAGCACTGTGATGATCGAAATACACAAGCTGTAATGGATGAAATCATGAACTCGGTTTGTACTCTAGCACAAGACCAATATGGAAATTATGTTATTCAGGTACTCACTCACTCACCTTTTGAATATATATGTTTTTATTTTGTGATTTGAGATTGAATTAATTGATATAATATTATTGTTTGATTATAATTAGCATGTCCTACAACATGGTAAACCCTATGAGCGATCAGCTATCATCAACAAGATTGCAGGAGAAACAGTGAAGATGAGTCTGCAAAAGTTTGCTTCAAATGTTGTTGAGAAATGCTTAACTTATGGAAGCCCAGATGAACGCCAACTTCTTGTAAACGAAATGCTTGGTTCCACTGATGAAAACGAGCCATTACAGGTCAGCAACTTTTTTTTTTTTTTTTTTTTTTTTGTAAAAATAAAAAACACATTAATTGTCTTTTTGGTAACTGAGTTTGTTGTAATGCAAAACAAAACTATAGGCAATGATGAAAGATCCTTTTGGAAATTACGTTGTCCAGAAGGTTCTAGAAACTTGTGATGACCAGACACGCGAACTCATCCTCTCGCGTATAAAAGTCCACTTGGCGGCTCTAAAACGATACACGTTTGGTAAACACATTGTCTCTCGTGTGGAAAAGCTAGTCACTTCAGGAGGTGAGAATTTAGAAACATGTTTCTAATTCAAGATTTCTTTGTTTGTTTTATTATATTTTTCTCATGAAAGAATTTTTCATTTTGCTTATATATTTGCAGAAAAGCACATTGCATCATCGAGCTCAAGATCTTGAAAGTGAAACATTCCAGTTTCTATAAAGAAGGATGATCTCTATGCATGTGAATATGATGAATGGTATGGTAAATACCAAATATAGGGGACATAGAGAGAGAGAGAGAGGGAGGGTTGTAGATGGGGTTTTGATTTATTGTGATGGGGGGGTTGTAAAGAGACAAGTGTAAATGACGGAAGATGGGGATTAGTAGAAAAGTTGAAAAGGGAAAACATGTATGAGGTTTATGTATGTATAGGACCTGGTTTTTATGTAAATGTGTTGGATTTTGATTCTGAAAGAAGTGGTATTTTTTGGAAAATTTATGTTTTGTTTCATCATGGTTGTGGACTTGTGGGGGGTGCCCATCTTTCTTCTTCTTATATATTTTAAAAAGCACCACTATACTATTTTGCATATGTATGACAGAACAAATATTGCAGTTTTTATTTTATTTTTTGACAGCATGTATTTTATTTTGACACCACAAATATTGCAGTTTTTTATACTGTTTTTTTTTTGACAGCATGTGTTTGCTGCTGTTTTTGACAGCACAAATATTGCAGTTTTTTACAGCATCAGTATTGCTGTTTTTTTTTGGCTGTTTTGACATGTTTTTAGTTGTTTTTAACTACTAATTTTGTTATTTTTACATAGAATTGCAGATTTTTGTCATGAAGCTCACTGCTATGCAGACTTGGAAGTTTTTTGGGTCCTTGTAATGAAATGAAGAAAAGTTGCACCTTATGTTTTTTGGGCTTGCTTTTGTTTTGCTCCTTTGTGAAAGAATTTCTTTTGGTTAAATTTGGCGAACCATGTTAAATTAAGAAAGTGGAATATAATATGTTATGTATTAGTGTAATTGTTTTCATTTGGTAAAAGTTTTGTGTGTTTTTTTTGTAGATTAATATTTATTTATTCGTTTGAAATTTTATTTGGTTTAACCGGTAAACCAAACTGAATAAACGTAACCGAATATACCAAAACCGATTAAACCGGACTTTATTTGGTTTGGTTATGGTTAGATTTAAAATAAAACCGAACCAAATAACACCCCTATGCGTAATGGTAGTTTTAATTTATGATGGCTAAAATTTGATGTTCAAAGGTTTGTATAAGAAAAACAGATATTTAAAAAATATTGTTATTAAAAATAAAACGGTAAAAAAAGGTGAATAAAAACTGTTATTTAAAAAAATATTAAAAAAACAGTAAAAATGTGAAATAAAAGAAAAGGCAAGAAAAATCGGATATTTAAAATAAAAAAATCATTAAGAAAAAACTAAAAATTAAAAAAAAATGGAAAAAAAATACTAATTCTGTAAAATTTTAAAGGAATTTTCTAATGGGTAATGATATTTCCACGGATGATTTTTATACTTCCACTGAAAAAATATTGTAATGACCATTATACCCCTAATTTCAATTTATAGATAATTAAGAGAGAAAGTTTCTTTGTTTCTAAAAAAAATGCAAGACCAACAGATCTTCCTCCTTCTGTCATTCTGTGCTCCCACAGGTAAGTGAATGGGCAATCAAATGAATACTTTGCTTTTGAAAATTTGTTTCAAATGATAACAATGTAACGAGTTGTCTAATCAGTTTCTCTCTACAAATGCCTCTTGTGAACTTCATCATTTTCCCTGTTCTAGCAATTAATTTCACAGTTGAATTGTAAACTATGATTGAAGATTTCTGGAAAAACTAGCAATTCGCAATTCGGGGTAACAACACTTGCCCAATTTACAGAAACCACATGATGTGGCCACAAGAAGAAGAAAACCTTATATGAGGTTTTTTGTATGCTTTTTAGTACACGAATATAATTTTGGGTGTTTTTTTTCAGGTTTTTTTGGGTCTTAAATAAATTAATACTTTAGAAATCGAAAATTGGGGATAACATCAGCGTCTTCTTCTAGATGCTAATTGCATTGCAGGTATGACAAAAGCTTACAAAACTCTCACATGGCAATTTCCGGACCAAGCTTGTTCAATTCGCCCTTGTTATCTTGTTTTGTTGTGTGTGTGTGTGAGAGAGAGTGAGTGAGTGAGTGAGAGAGAGAGAGAGAGATCACTATCATTTATCATACCAGTGGCATGGAGAAACACACTTCGACGACCATCGAACAAGTAGCATCGTGGGAGGAAGAAGTAGGAAACCGTTCAGAATATTTATGAAAATACAATCAATGGTATAATTGTCAATAATCAAATTTTTTGGTGGAAGTATAAAAACCTACAGTGGAGATATCACAACCCTTTTCTAATATGTGCCCTAATGGCACATATAAGAAATTAAATATCCTCTTACTTTTTGTTCCTACATATCCTCCTACCCAATAAAATGGTGACATATATACCATTTAATGTTCATTTAATGAGATTTAATGATATTTTAGGATACTAATATGACACATGTAATTGTTTAAATGGATAGGAGGATTGGTATGAATAAAATGTAGGAGGATATTTAATTTCTTTTATTAATACATTTTACATTTAATTATGGTAATATTCTTTATAATTAACTAGTTGTGAGACTCGTATGTTATACGAGTTTGATAAAATAAAAAATTAAATACGAAGGTTTAAAAAAAATTATTTAAATTTGAAATTTAAATTTAAAAATTTGAACTTAAAAGGAAACATTTTAAATATTATATGAGGTGCAATATTGTAATTTATTGGTTATTCTCAATTAAGGCAGTTATTAATTGATGTATAAATATGATGTGTTAACTAAAAAAAGATAAAAAAAAAATGAGAAAATGACAAATGGAAAAAAACATTTATTCAAAAATATCAAGAAAATAACATGTGTCCAAGTTAATGAAAAATGACATGTGACAAAATTATTTTCATTTATTAGGGAGGATGTATTTCATATTTAATTATGGTACTATTTATTATTAATTAATGATTTTTATATGTGCCCTTAGGAGATATGTTAGAAAATCCTAATTTTAAAATATATTAAATGGATAGATATTTTTTTTAATAACATTATAACAAATTGGTAAAACTTACAAATTTAAGTTTTCCCAATCAACGTAAGAAAAGTATTGAAGTTTATAATTTGTGGTTTGTGTATTTGTACAAGGCAAAGGAGCCCAATCAAATAAATTTGAGAAGTGGGACAAGTTTTGACTTGGGCCGGTTACCATAAACCAAAAGCACCACACCATTAAGGTATTAGTTACGGCGTTACCGTCACATCTCAACAACCCAAAGCCAATTGCCGTGAACGTTACCGCCACGTAATCACTCACCGGTAACAGTTCCGTTTAAGCATCCTTTCCTCGTTTGCTCAAATGGTCGGCCCCACCCGCGTAACTGATATTCGGGAATGCCGCCGATTTGATTGACGGTGTTCCGCCGCATTTATTTATAATTTCATATTCAACGGTGGCGCCTTCACACCACTATCCGGATTTCCTCTGTTCATGTTTCATCGATTATAGTATGAAGGTATTTTCTTCCGCTTTTTAATTATTCATCATAATTCATAAGGCTAATTGAGTCTTAATCTGTATTTGTATTGCTACACGCGGCAATCAGTTTGAAACTCGAATGTGTAGGGCTGAATGTTAGGTTAGGTGTACTTGCTCCGCTTCCTGTGTTCTTGTATTGAATTTGTTTGTTTGGATTTTGTAGGAAGGTTCCGACTAGGGCTAGGGTTTGGTGTTTTTCTACAAATTACCTGGATTCAGATCAACTTTAAAGTAAAAGAAGGAGAGAATAATTTCACAGCAACAGTTTACCCTTTTTAAACGTTTCAGCTTTCCCTTCATGCCGCCATGCTTTTCCTTCATTCACTTTACGTGATTGGTTAGAACAGGTATGTGAAACCGATGAATGGACACTCTTCCTTCTGAAAATGATTATGATACATAAGAGAATGGCTTCAATGATATTATACGTCTACCTTTTTTAAGAGAGATTGTTATCGACTATGAAATGATATGTGATAATACCACCCACCTATTTATCTCTGTCGCTTGACTCATCTACCCTTTGGTCTAGCTGGAGAAGCAGTTAACAGTCACCGGAAGAAGCAGATTAGCAAATAGGAAGGCTTGATTTTTGTTGGTTTCAGAACGCCAACAATTTGTTCAAATCTTTACATGAAGATGACTTTCCAGGAACAAGATCCTGATGTTGTTAGATGGGGTCTTCATCACCTGATGGAAGTTTGTTCTGTAACTAATGGTGGATCACCAGCAGTTTTTACTCATTATGACAAGGATATATCTAGTGTTGAGTATGTGAGCGAAGGTTACTGTGTGCCAAATTATGTCAATGTTGAGAATGATGAGATATCAAATTATGTTGAGAATGATGAGATGATTGCTCAAGCTTTACAAGAAGAACTATCACGACTTGCACTGGAGGAAAATCATGGATCGTCTGGTAACAATCAACAAAAAGAATCCGTGCTTGCTCAAGATTGGGTTTCCCCTTCACAAAGACATGATAATTTTACTACTGAGAGCAGACAAGATCAAGACTATGCAAATGAAATGGGAACAAGCAATTCTTTGTTCAGCACCGAAGAAAGATCAGGTGATGATGAAGATCAATCATGTTCCCCTGAGATGGCAGATGAGTCAACTCTTGATGGTGAAGTAGGAAAGAGAATAAATCAAATGGTTCCTATTCGTGTAAGTTTACTTTTAGGTCACAAATGTCAATTGCATAATTCTTTTCAAGTCTTAAAGTTGGTGGGATGTTTGTTTTTAACATGGTGTATGCAGCATGTCCCTAAAGTAAATGGAGAAGTACCCTCTGCTGATGAAGCAACATCAGATCATCAAAGGCTAATGAACAGGTCATTTCTCTTATACTCTTAAATTTAATTAAGTTTTTAGTTATTGATATATGATTATGATGATGATATGTGTTCTATTTCTAGATTGGAGCTCTATGATTTAGTTGAACTAAAAGTTTCAGGGGATGGTAACTGCCAGGTTTGTACTTTGTAGAGTTGTAGCTCATGTTTTTTTGATACTATTTAATGTCACTTTTTTCTTTGATTATTTATAAAACCCTAAACTCATTTCTTGTTTAGTTTCGCGCCTTGTCTGATCAAATCTACCGATCAAGTGAGCACCACAAGCTTGTGAGAGAACAAGTTGTTCATCAGCTCAAGTTTTATCCAGAATTATATGCAGCTTATGTTCCCATGGCTTATGATGATTACTTGAAGAAAATCAGCACGTACATTATAAACTCAATTTTGTATTTTAACTTTTTAAACCCTTTTTTGTTTCTAATGTTGAAGCAAAACTACTGTTACAGGGCTGGTGAATGGGGTGATCATGTCACATTGCAGGCTGCAGCAGATGCGGTATTTATTTATTTATTTATTTATTTTTTTGTGTGTGTGTGTAGTCCCTTGACATGTGACTTAACATGGGTCATTTGTAATTGCAGTTTGGAGTGAAGATATTTGTGTTAACTTCGTTTAAGGATACTTGTTATATTGAGATTTTACCATGTGCTCAAAAATCAAATCGAAGTAAGTGTGTGGAATATTTTTTCATACTTGAGTCTTTTTGCTAAATGGTGTGTGGTATGGATTATGTGCAGTTATCTTCTTGAGCTTTTGGGCTGAGGTGCATTACAATTCAATTTATCCAGAAGGAGGTAAATTACATAATCCACATTTAGAAATTAGTAAAGAATATATATATATATATATATATATATATATATATATATATATATATATACAATTTGTGGGAAATGAGACATTCTCAAGTATTTAAAATGTTAAACAGAGCTACCGAGCATGGAACAGAGTAAGAAGAAGAAATGGTGGATGCTTGGGGGTTGAATGACATTTGGGTGTAACAGGTGAACTACTTTTCTTTTTCATTGTATAGAAAGTTTTAACATACGAGTTCTAGGATCACGATACATAGTACATATTTCAATTATTTTCAGTTGTTTCCCATTCTTTTTACTTATGTATGGGCTTTTTCTACCTTATTGAGTTAGCATTTAGTACTAGTATACTAGATTCTGCAGAACATAGGAAAACTCAAAGTGTTTCATGTCAATACCACTTTTATCTTTTGAGTTTTTTTGAATTGGGATACTATTAGCCACTTGTTTTATTCATGAAAGAGTGGATTGAAATCAATACCTTAGATTTAAAGTTATTTATATTAAAAATTAGACTTCAATTAAAAGTTAATATAAATGCATTGAATGTATGAAAAAGTTGTATTATGTATTATGTGAAAATGCAATATGTGGCAATAGATGCAGTGTTTACTTGGCATATGGTTAAGAATTTTAGATGTTTAGGTAACAATTTAATATCTCAAATACTTCATTAGTATAAGTGATGATGGATATTAAACATGATTCAAATAGCCTGATATGAAAATATAGGTTAATTAAACCCTACAACATTTTGCTCGATTATCTGATTTGCAGCTTAACTTATATAAATATAAAGTTGGGGAAAGTTGTAGGGTTTTTTTTTATTCAAAAAGTTATGGTTTAAACTTGAAAGTCGTCAAACTTATGGGTCTTTCATGAAATCAACCCACAAAAAAACCTACCACTTTTCTAATTTTAGTGAATGACCAAAAAAAAGGTTCAAAAAGAACATTTTTCCCAGCATGGTATCGTTAAATGGTTATATCCAACACCAAAAACCGTTTGTTGGATGTTTGGTACGTAACTATATTTCTGTTTTGAGATGTTAAAGGTCATGTGTATATGCAAATAATATTTTTTGATAAAAGATGGAACATAGGATTTACGACTTTACGTGGGGTGTGGTAGTGGAGGTTTTAATCACGCACCGCTTCTTGTCGACCTTACTAGTCTGATTATCCTGAAGGACCCGATGAGGTTTAATAGTGGCTTGATTTTAATTATAATTGGTCGGTGGTATTGTACGGGGTTAGGGGAGCTATTGTAGGGTTTTTTTTTTTTTTTTTTTTTTGCATGAATTAAATTGTGGGTGATATAGGAGAGACAATATTATGATGTATGCTTGATCGTGTGGGCTTTTTTTTTAATTAAGGTATGGTTTTTATTTTGGGTTCTGATGATGGGAGAGAGAAATTAGGTTATGAGATTGCATGCATGGCTTCAAATAGGGAAATTGTTTGTGCATGGCTTAAGTTATGAACACGATTTGCATGGGTATAAATTGATGCGTTCCGTCAACTGTCTTATATTTTGATTCTCTATCATAACAGTAATGTTGTAAATCTACCGTATACATTTCTATTATGAGTCGTTTTGTGCCTCTAGATGATTTGGATCTCTAAAACATGAACAATCTAAATAAACAAAACTCATCTGATCAAGCATGCACCAGAATCTTATCTTTCTGATAGTGCTCACTTTTCATTTTTTTTTGTTGGGTTTATGTGGGGTGAGGCGTTGTAAAGGTCATGTGTATATTAGATGATATTACTTTAATAAGCCATCAAACTATTTATATAACAACCTGTAATTTACATAAACATTTAACATTTAATTTCTGGGAAAAATATAAGAGTTTACATGCATGATATCAAAAAACAGGGTTTCAAAAATCTTTAAAAAGCATTTCCAGAAAAACATCAATGGGTGTTACCAATTCATATCTTAGTCATAACTAAGGCAACCAAATATAAACATGAAACAAAAGTCTAATATGATGTCCTTGATGCTTCAAGTCCTCAACATCTATATCTTGCTACTTGAACCTGTAAACACATAGAAACAATATACGTCAGACTATAAGTTTGGTGAGTTATACATAATATACATACAACAGAATAATATAACACATGTCTAGCTTGTCACATAAGTAAACAAACATCTACACATGTATTATGTGACAAATAGTCGGTTATCATTATCTTTGTTTCCGTGTAAGACTCTAAGTACAATATTTTCTAGGGATCCCTTAATCTAACTCTTTGCATGCATGTGCATACACATCATAAAACATAACACATTATTTATCATAGCACAATCTTTCATATGGATTCCTTAATCTAACTCTTTGCATGCATGTGCATACACATCATAAAACATAACACAAGTTATTTATCATAACACAATCTAAGAGTGATGTACTCAATAATTACATCCATACATTTGCATGCTTGTACATGCTCTATATCACATAACCATACTCCAAAAGAGAAGCATAACTCACCTTTTGTTGTGGAATAGCAACCTACTTCCAACTTCTCTAACGCTTTCGTTGAGAGGCTCTAATTCCTTCCTTGCCACAACCTATCACATTTACATACATTAAGCCTCTTACACGTGTCTTAATCCATTAAGTCATTACTAGCGATTTAAGCCTTAAAATAAAAATAAAAATAAAAAATAAAAAATAAAAATAAAAATAAAAAAAACCTCGTATTTTAGACAAAAAAAACCTAGCTTGACTATCTCTTGTCCAAATACTTGCCAAAACACTCCAATCAAGCTAATGAACACTTAACCTAGCTAGATTATAACATATGAACATTTCTTCATCATTCTCATTTCTAGGGTTTCAAAGCCTAGAATCAAATTATGGAATTTAACCATTATAATTTCATACAATTCATGGATTAAGCTTCCAAACACTTAATCATACCTAAACAACAAGTTAATCAAGGCAAATTTCACACATCAAGCTCAAACTCGAAAATCACCATTAAAGCTCCATAAACTAGAAAAATGGAGAAAGTAACTACATGAGGAGTTTGAGATGCACTTACCTAGTCCAAAGCAAGTTAAATCGGCCTTTGATGCCTTTTAGAACTCAAGATCATCGAACCTCCTCTCTCTAGGGTTTGGGTGTACGCTTTTTGAACAAATAAGCTCCAACTCGGAATTTAATCATGCTTGAAACCGCGTCATGTCGAGGCCTTCACCAGGTCACGTTGTCTTAAATGAACTCGCAGCTAACCTTTTGCCACGCCATGGTGACTATTCTTCATAGCAACATACTTTGATCACCATGTCGTAGCACCCATACACCACATCGTGGAACCAAAGTATGTTGCCTACGACTTACGACGGAGTAAACACCAAACCACCGCCTCGCGGTAAGCATCTCACCGCGTCGTGGTGAGGCTGGAAACAACCGTTCCATTCCTTTTTCAATGTTATTCCTTTCCAAACTTGCATTTATCAATATTATTCCATTCTTAATCAAAATATCACATTCATATAGCTTCAAAACACAAGATAAATGCATAAAACACATCCAAAACATTTCACAAGTCTAAATTTCTTCAAAAGTACCAAAATATCCTTGGCGTCAAAATAACATTCTACAATATAAATATTCCAAAAGTTTCGGTTCTTCAATAATGACGTTTTAAATCAACGAAAATCTACTTCATTCCTTAAAGTGCAAAAATAATAATTGGGTGACCTTTTTAAACAAAGATGAAAACTTTGTTGGGTTAAAACGACATTGTTAAGAAAGTTGTCTGACACAACACGTCATGGTTTTATTTAACGCATACACGACACAACACGATGTCATGTTTTTTTAACCAACACGAAAACGAACCAATTAAATAAGGGTAAATGACACAAAAAACACTCTTTTTACACAGAAATTCGATTTTGACACTGTGTTTTTTTTTGTGTCAATTTTGACACTGTGTTTTTCAATTTGTTACAATTCTGACCACTTGACCGGTTAACCAGGTTGCATGCTGACGTGGCATGATGACGTGTCAGTTTTGATGACGTGGCATGCTGACATGATATGCTGACGTGTCAAAATTGAATTTTTTTCTCACAAAAAACACTAAGTTTTCATTTTTTTTCGATTTTGACACTACGTTTAATTTTTTCTTTCAACTTTGACACTATGTTTTTTTGTTCCAAATCGAACATCATTTTTTCCAATTTTGTTCAATGTTGACAATTTTCTATTTGAAACCGTATAAATATTTTTTTAATACATTTAAACCATATAAATATGTTTTTTTTTCATTTAAAAACCATAGTTTTGTATAAATACATTTTTTTTACACTCAAACCATATTTTTATGTATAAATATGTATTAGCTATATAAAAATTGTATTTTATATTAATATGCAACTTTAAAATGTGTTTGAAGGTTTATAGGCGTGTAGTTGATCAAAATTTGGATATCAAGTTTGCAACCCATCAAATTTTTACATCTTATTAGAAGCTTATGGTTAGTTTGATTCTCATGATATAACTAATGCTTTGAATGTAAGAAAAAAAAACACCTTGTATTTCAATAAAAATGTGGTTTTTAAACAAAAAAAAATGTAATAAAAAAAATATATTTATACGGTTTCAAATGAAAAATAGACAAAATTGAACAAAATTCGATAAATGATGTTCGATTGGAACAAAAAAAACATAGTGTCAAAATTGAAATAAAAAATTAAACTTAGTGTCAAAATCAAAAAAAAGTGAAAACTTAGTGTTTTTTGTGGAAAAAAAATCAATTTTGACACGTCAGCATATCATGTCAGTATGCCACGTCATCAAAACTGACACGTCATCATGCCACGTCAGCATGTAACTTGGTTAACCGGTCAAGTGGTCAGAATTGTAACGAATTGGAAAACACAGTGTCAAAATTGACACAAAAAATAACACGGTGTCAAAATCGAATTTCTGTGTAAAAATAGTGTTTTTTGTGTCATTTACCCATTAAATAATAACAAACACGACAGTAAACGACAAAGATAAGTAAAATAACAATTAGTTTATTTAATTAATACTTAACACGACAAACAAATGTTAAATCGTGTCAATCTTGTGTCGAGTTTTAAACACAAACATGACACAACACGACATCGTGTTCTTTACACTAAACACGAATTCGAAGTGTCCTAATATCGTTGCATGTTGTTTATTTTTATTATGTCGTGTCATAAATTGTCATTCCTAACTTTGTGTGCTTTTTAAATTTATTAGAGTAAATTACAAGAATGGTCCCTATGGTTTGGGGTAATTTGTGTGCTTGGTCCCTAACTTATTTTTTTAACTCGGAAGGTCCTTACTGTTTTTTTTTTGTTACGCTCTTGGTCCCTAACTTATTTTTTTTAACTCGAAAGGTCCTTACTGGTTGTTTTTGTTACGCTTTTGGTCCCTGTCTTACCTAAAAAAACTATTATTTAAATAGAGAAAAATGGTGATAGGCAAGATAAGGTTAGATGGGTGGGGTTAGGGGAGTGTTTATTTAAATAAAATTAAAAAATCAAGGGAAAAATAGTCATTTTAGGTAAGACAGGGACCAAACGTGTAACAAAAACAAACAGTAGTGACCTTACGAGTTAAAAAAATAAGTTAGGGACTAAACACGCAAATTACCCTACACCATAAGGATCATTCGTGTAATTTACTCAATTTATTATGTTGTATGAAAAATAGTGTAAAACTTTAAGTAAATTATAATAAAATCTTTGAAAATAGGTTCAATCGATTTTAATAATAAGAGTTATATATAGACGGACGGCATAGACTTGGTAATATAGCATCTCAAATGAAGTTGACTTGTGGCTTTGTAAATTGTAATACGCCTTCACGTCGACACAACACACAAGTTATATTAAAATGAAAATGAAATAAAAAAATATTTTAACGGATTAAATTCAATAGCGTCCAAATCTTATGGTTGACAATGTTGCACCATTAGTTTCCCCTGTTGGCATATTTTTTGGGTGATACAAACAAGTCTACTAAGATATATGAAACTTGATCAGCCTTTATCATTCAAATGATTCTTAAAACTAAAATCGTTCATATCAAAATATGACTTTGGATAGTTTTTTTTGCTATACAAATTTCATATGTAATTTAACGTAACTAACTAATTAGTGCTCACGACTTTAGGACTCCCTTTCAAACAAACCAACCATTTATTATTTTCACCAGCTCCAACAATCGGATCCAAAAGTCTTCTCTTCAATCCATCCCTTATCGATCTCTCAAAAACACCATTAATCGGCGTCGACAACGGCGACTCCTCCTCCACTTCCAAACTCTCAACGCTCGCATCTTCCACGATCTTGTTCAAAACCTCCAACACTTGGCTCATTTTAGGTCGCATCCTTGGTTGCCGATGCAAGCATTTGTTGGCGACGCCGGCTAGCTTCTGTGCCGACTTCACCGAGTAATTTCCGGCAAGCCGAGGGTCTAGAATCCGCTCGAATTTGCTCAGGTCACGAGACAGATACGGCCTCACCCATTCCAACAGCTTTTGCTCGTTTTTCGGTTTGTTCCGGTCCATCGGCCGGCGGCCGGTGATGAGCTCGTATAGAAAGATCCCGTAGCTCCATACGTCACTTTTGTATGTTAGACGTCCTGTTTGAACGTATTCTGGAGCTGCGTATCCAACCGTTCCGACTACCTGTGTCGAATAAATTATCACAAAATTCAAAATTAGGGTTAGAACAGGTACTTGAGTTGTGTTAACCCGACCCGACCCGAGTAGAAAAAGGTGAACGATATGAGGATTTTAAACATACTGCTGTTGAAACATGGCTTATCCCGTCCGATGGGCCGAGCCGGGCCAGCCCGAAATCCGATAGCTTTGCGTTCCAATTCTCATCCAAGAGAATATTTGAAGATTTGAAATCTCGGAAGATTATCTACCAGCATGAATGAATCAGTAACATGGTATTAATATGATCCACAAAATTAATGAAACTGGGGTGGGCTACCTGATATTCCATTCCTTCATGGAGATAAACTAAGCCTCGAGCAGCATCTTGCGCGATTTTGAGTCTAGTTGACCATGGAAGAGGCTTCTGAAACCTGTTACACAAATGATCTAGAACGCTCCGATTAGGCATATATTCGTACACAAGAAGACGTTGGATCCCTCTTTCATCGTCTTCAGCACAATACCCCACAAGTTTGACCAAGTTTGGATGGTCAACGAACCCAAGAACATTCACCTCCGTCACCCATTCCTTGTGACCCTGAAAAATTAATCAAAATGGGGTTAAACCCTCAATCAATATCATGTTTCCATCTTGAGTTACGTTTGCGTTTGCGTTTGTTACAAGGGATTACTGAATTGTCCAAACGCAGTACAACAATATTTGACTACTAAAAGCTACGCAAGCTTCAACTACTCAAAAAGATGTTCATGTGTTGATGATAATAGAAGAAGATGAAAGATGAAGAAACTGAACCTGCAATCCCCTTCTGCTAAGTTGTTTGATAGCTACATCAATCTTGTGACCAGAATCGTTAGGATTTCGTAATACACCCCGATACACACCACCAAACCCACCTTCACCAATCATGAGGGCCCGGCTAAAGTTCTTTGTGGCTGTTTTCAGCTCACCAACTTCAAATTCCCGGAGATTATTGTGACTCTTCCCACTTGGGTTTTGAGTCAAACTTGTGAATGAAACCCTTGTGGATGACTCTCTGCTAATATCAGATATATCCATTGACGTAAACTCGGACCCTGATTTTCTCCCTTCTTCACCATTCCACAACGATATGGAGGATTGACCCGTACCTGACTTTGTGCACTTCGGTTCACCATTGGAGAAGGAGAAACACTTCATAGCCTTCATCATTCACCACCCATTAAACAATAGATTTCCTAACAAAAAAAAAAATGTTTTGGGGAATTAGGATTTGATCCATGGATCATATAACTTGAACGGTTATAAACTATCTATCTTTCCCAAATTAAACGAGCTTTCTCCGTTCTATATTAACAAAGAAAAAACGTCTAATTTGGTATTGGACGGTGTTTTGAGTTCTTCAAATCATCGACTAAAATCAATAATTCACAGGAGACCAGACCACATGTACCTATTATGAAGATCACAACCGATTTCCACTAAAATCAGTAAGTGCAATCAACTTATGAACAACATACAAGATAATTAATAGAAAGAACATGAAGAAATACCTTGCAGTGAATTTTTGAGAGAAATCAGGAACTATTGGAAAAACCCTAATTTAAGGAGAGATTTGAAGAAGGAAACCCAGATGTTATGGAATAGAAAGGGGGAAATTGATAAAGTGATTACAAGGATAGGCAGCTAGAATTTAGCTTACCAAACACATCGTCTTATCACCCAATGAAACCCCCACAGATAGATGATGGTGATGCAGAGCATGAATATATGGAGGGAAATAGGGGAGAATAGTGACGTTTTTATTTTTTAAATTAATTTACCCTTTTCTTCTTTCCTCACCGGTGGCGGTGTAAGCTCAAATCACAAACAAAATATAGATCTTTAATAATTAATTAATGATTATACATATCAAAATTGCTTATTTAAGAATTTTAGAGTGATTTATTTGCTCCTATTGCGCAATTATTGCCTGAGTAACTGAGTTCAATTGTTGTAGGGTTAGGTTTTTTTATTCGAAATATTATTTAAGTTTTGTTGCGTGTAATTATATTCATGAAATAGTTAACTGATATTAGTAGGGGGTTTTCAGCAGCTACTAGCAGGGTGAGGTGGGAATCCTAAACAAGCCTAGAAAGTGTCTTAGAGGAATGGGTGCACTATTTAGTGTTGTATATTCGTTTGAGAGAGGGTATAAATGATTGGACCGGACGGTAGTAGGACATGAGTAGTTACTTAGAGGATCCGGAACGATCCTAGAGGAACGTACGGGTAGGTGTGGAAGGTAGTATTGGGCCTGTACTACTGAAAATATAGGATCTGTACTTGAATCGAGGAAAATTTTGGGGATTCTAAGGAGCTGATTGAGGGTAAATTGTATGGTTTGGCACCATGGTTCATTACAAGTGTTTCCGTCTTATTCGATTTGTCGGTTGTGGTTGTTCAGGCCGTGGATGGGTCTGGTGATTGTTTGGGCCTTAGTGGCATTGATAGATTGGGATTGAATGGTGCAGACATAAGTGAGTTAGTTGATTTCGAAGACCCAAGGGCCTTGTTTGAGGTAGTTCCAATTGATTCGTAGGACTCAAGAAGGAAGCGATTGTGATGATCGACTCAAGGGTTGCAGCCAGAAGTTGGGTGATTGCCAGACGGATTAATATGTCACTATCTTCTATGGGTGTTATGTCGTTCAGCTTTCCGTATTCGGAGGAAAGGAAGATTAGACATAAGTTTTTCAGAGTTGGGATATAGACCCAACATGGGGCTAGTTGGTTGCGGTTTGTTAGCGGCAAGTATGGCAGTAATGGAATGCATAAGAGGATTCTTGTCGTATGGTTGCCTTGAGATGGGATCAAGGGTCTGCTTCTTTTGAATTTGGTTAGATATGATGCTAGTTGATTGTTCCAAGTGATCAAGGAATGTGAATTGAGAACGACAACTTTTGTTGTCTCTGATGTATCTCGACTATGAGAACGTTGCCTCTTATATTTATCAATGATCCTCATGATAAATTGATGGATAGGGATTTGCAGGCGGAGAGTGTGGTAGTACATTTGTTTCTAGATAGGAAGTCGGTGTTATGAATGGACTACCAAAATTATTGTTTGTGCGTCTGCATGGGATTCTTGATGCTAGAGGCGGTTATGATTGGGAGGTTTCCAAGGTCTCTATCTGAGATTCGAAATCTTTTTGAGTTTGCTTGGTCTTTATCTGGGATATCGTCTTGCGTTGTATTATACATTCCATGGAGCAGGAATGCTATGTATCTGGTTGAGCCGATTTGAGTTTTAGTCGGTTTGCAATGTCAGTTGGTGGTAGTTCGAACCCTAGTAGTGGAGAACTGGTATTTTTCTTGAAAGATCATCAGTATGTTCAGAGATTTGGTTTCAGAATAATGGGTCATAGGAATCTATGGTTTGGGTATGCGAGACTTTGGTTCAAGATTTGGTCAAGTCGGGGGTGCAAAGTAAGTTGCCATCAGATGTATGTGCTCAAGAATGCATGAGTTGTCTTCGCTACAAGAAGTTGTTGGTCAGGGAGATCGTTGTAGCCAATGGTTCCTTTTGGGAATGCCGATGTACAGATTGAGAGGTGTTTGGTTAGATCAAGTTGAGAATTGGTTGTTGGGGGATTTAACAGCTCGTTGTATAGATCGATATCTATAGTCTAGGTTGGGCAGTTGTTGATCGGTAAATCAACTTCATAGTTTGGTATGATTAGTTTCGCATGGGTTTTGTTCAGCGGTGAATTAGATCATTAGATTAGTTGTTAATGCATTTTCGATCGTTGGTCGTTTAGTTCATCGTCAATAGTTGGGATTCTTCGAAAGTTTCGAGCTTTATCAGTTGAAGTTCAATAGATGTGTCAATCTATCGTTAAAATTTGTACATTGTACATCTTGATTTCTAGGTTTGGGTATCCTCAGTTGTTGGTTATGGAAGCATTGTTCATAGTGGGCTCAGGTTTGGCAGATGTCCTTGATT